>NC_053022.1:350703876-350997133 GCF_003073215.2 Triticum urartu
TCGCTACAGATGAATGTCCTTTGACAGGCCATAGAGTTTTTCTGATGATATGATAAATGGTGCGAGGCAGATACTCTAGGTCTTCAACAAAGAATTCAGACGGGTAGTCAGCATCGTGAGGCAAAGGCTTCATCATGCTCAACATTTGGCTCATGTTGGGTTCGGGCTTCTGAAAAATGCTCTCCAAAGCATTCTGGTGTTGTTGACAACCTGGTTCATAGTATTCACCAGGAGTGGGCAGGCCTGTGAGCTAAATGATATCAAGAGCTTTGGCTTCATGATGGACATTGCCTGTCATCCACTCAAGGACCCAAGTCTTTGGATCCCTGTTGTAGCCTCGAATGTGAAGAGTTGCATAGAACTGTAACAAAAGCTCTTCATTCCAGTGTTCCTTATTTGTGACAAATTTCAGGAGTCCAGCGTCTCTGAAGCAATCCAACGCTTCTTCTAGACAGGGAGGCCAGCTAGAGCTTCAGTATCAAGACGCATATGGGGAAATATGCGCCCTTGGTTGTAGAAGACGCAGGAATAGCAGCTGCGCTGCTGATAGCTCCAGAACCAATCCGATGAAATGCGGGGTTTGGTGTAAGGGTTCTTGGCGCTGTTAAAGAAGGTGTTATGTGCCACGAAGCCCTTCACATTGAAGACCCCAGGTTGAAGTTGCAGTGCCTGGGAATCTTGGAAGTCTTGGCTTGGGCTTCTGGACTTGAGGTCTGTGCTCGACATGATAGTCAAATTGTGGACCCGCAGCAGGTGGAGGAACCAGAATGGGCCATCGGACCATAACAGGCTGATCACGATCAAATGCCAGCTCAATTGTATGAGGTCTTGGAGGGGGTACAGGAGCATTGGCATTGTCGTTGACATGGGCTTCAGGGGCCACATTGGCTTCAAGTGCTTCAGTATTGGCTTCGGGCGCTGCAGTGGCTTCAGGTGCATGCACTTCTGGCACCGCATTAGCTTCAGGCGCCACATTAGCTTCAGCCATGACAATGTCATTGGCTTCAGTGTTGATGTTGGTGGCCGCCTCAGTATTGTTAACCTCCACTTCAGGAGCTGGGGGGTCGGACACATTCTCCTCGAGAACAACATCTTGGTGGGACGGGGGTGTAGCAACTCTTTCTACTTCAACTATTAGTTCTTCTTCTTCATCGGCTGATGCAGCCGGAATATTTTCAGCCGTTTTGGCTTCAGACTCAGAGACGTTCACAGTTGGAGTGACTTGGGGCCTTGATCCTTTGCGAAGCCTGCGGAACGCTGGCGACGCTTGTGGAGAGGGAGTCAGCTGGGCCTCAAAGTCATCGCCATCTTGTGGTTGGGGAGCACTTGGGGTGTCTTGTTGTTGTGGGTGATCAGCCCATGATGCATCCTGAGCAGTTGGCGTCAGAGGACGACCAATGTTGATGAGCTTGCTGTGCATGAGCACAGGCGATGATACCAAATTGTGCTCGATCTAAGGAAGGACTTCAGCATCTTCAACATTGTTGTGAGGACCAATGTCTTCAGCTGCGGTGGGGTCAACAGCTGGATTGTCTTCAGCTTCAGGAGCCTCTGTGGAAGCAGGCTCATGAACTATCAACTGGCGCTCTCGATGTTCGGACGCAGGACGAGCCATAGAGATTGGCTCGACATCAAGGGGCTCTGTGGGAGCAGCCCGGTCTCTCTTCTTGGTTTTCTGTTTCTTGGTTGGGGGGCATCATCAGTGGTGGCTTTGGTCTTGCGTTTTCTGGCTTCGGCTTCAGCTGCCCTTGTTTTCTTGAGTTCGGAAGCCACTGTGGGGACCTTAGGCTTCGAGCCTATCATACTGGCTAGGAAGACAATGCGAGGTTCTTTCTGCCTTGATGCTTCTGGTTCTGCCACAGCTGGCGTCTTCTTCTTGGCAGCCGTTCTGGGGTCGATGCCTGGTCACCCCAAAGCCTTGCGCTTTTTAGCTTCATTGTATCCTTGAACACATTTGGCAGCAAGATCCTTCATGCGCTCATGAGAACCTTTGGCTTCTTCGCGTTTCTTGTGGAATGCTTCCTTGAGCTCATGCATCATGACCTTGAAGTTTTGAATGTCCTCAACATTGAGCCTGGCCATGCGCTTCTTGAACCGAGCCTTTTCATAATCAATCTTATGCTTTAGCTCAACAATTTTCTGAGCTAGAGCCAGCTTAGGAGCAATGGCTCCATGGAAGGCGATGCTGAGGCTGATAGGAAGCTGAAGATCAGCAAAGATGATATTTGGGTTGTCAAACCACTCATCAATAAACTTGTTTAAAATTTCCACATCAAAGAGAGGGAGGTCATTGAAGATTTCCGCCTCTTGCTTGCTCTTGATCAACTGCTCAAGAGAGTCATCGCCAAGATTGTCGTCACTGGACAGATCGTCATTTTCATTTCGCAAAACAGCAGCAGGGGTCAGTGCTTGACCAGTGGGTTGCATGGGCTTCTTCACTTTGGTGGGCTTGAAGATGCGTGAAAGATCTTCAGACTGCACACTGTCTTCAGGAGGTGCAGTGGCCAGAGGCTTCGCCCGTGAAACTTTTGGTGCAGGGGAAGGCTTCGAAGCTTTAGGTTTCTTCAGCTTCTTTGGCTTCGGTGGTGCAGGCGCTTCGTCAGAATCAGCGTCGTCTGCAGGTTGATCCACGACTGCCCCTTGAACCTTTATGTGAGTGATGAGACCTTCTAAGTTATAGAAGGGCCCAACCAGATTGGGTTCAGCTTCGCGTGTGCCGTCAGCACGAGGAGCAGAGGGGCCTGGATTGAAGTATAATCCCCGCGACTTCTTGTTTTCTTTGGCCGAGTTCTTGGAAAACTTGAAGTTGCGCTTGAACAGATTGTCATCACGGCACCATAGTAATGAAGATGGGTCTGCATCTGCAGGCTGTGGTCCACGGACCATGCAAGGATAGAAGCCTTGTTCAATGGCTTCAGCTCTGGACCTGGGTTGAAGGTTTTTGTACAAGATGTCTCCCCAGGGTCGCTTGATGGCATTCTTCTTAGCATATTCCTGGGTCACGAACCTGTACTTATACCATTGTTCTGCCCAATATCTTCGAATCCATTGGATTCGGGTTTTCCTCTGATTGTAGTCCTCCTCTTGATATGTCTTGTACAGCTCATAGAGGTCAGGAGGCAAATCTCTTGAGGTGTTTCCACGGCGCTGTCTGCCACCCTTCCTTGCAGATTTCTCTGTTGCCATGAAGTTTAGACTGAAAGGCTTCAACACTGTCAAAGTCTTCCGTCTACTGGTTAGACAAGAACTGGCTTCAGGAGAATTTATATGATGCTGTAAGAACTCTGCAAATGAATGTAGACTATGAGAACCAAGGGATTCTCCCACGGACATGTACCTGTGACATCATTAAAGGTGCAAGGGAAGGGGAAGAGGTCATATGCATTTTCAGAAGATTTTGAAGATAAATCAATTTAGAAGACATTGACCTCATGGTGCGAAGACATTCACTCATATGTAGAGAGTTGGTTCTAGATTTGTACGAATCCACAAATAAGTACAAGTGAGGAATCTAACTACTTTGTGAAGCATAAGTGAACATACTAGGCATGCTATGAGATGCAGAATGAGATAGATCCAACTTGTGGGGATAGAAACCACTTGTGGTTGAAAAGGATGAATCTATCAGATCAAAAAGACTGTAAAAAGGAGGTTTTATTTACCACACGAGGAACTGCTAGACGGAGTAGGAGAGGAGGCCGAGCAGTTTGATCTTCCATGCCCTAACTTGGCGACGGAGGACACCTACGGCGACGGCGGAGAAGACGATGTCCGCGACCGGCGTGAGGACGGCGTCGGCGAGGTCGCGGCAGCTAAGCGCTTCGTCGCCGGCGTCGTCGAGTGCTAGTGGTGGCGCTAGGGTTTGTGCGAGAGTGGAAGAAGAGATAATGACTGGGGTGGGGCGTGTATTTATAGAGACAGGGATGGCACATCGTTATTACGCAGGTGCCCCTGGCGGTTCATTTCTGAAGGACACGTGGCGATCATGCAACACATTGGAGGTTGTTCCATGTTCCCACGCATGCCTGGATTGTCGGGTGGTCGTTCCCACTTCTCCGAGTTTCAGGCAAAAGGATTGAGCATTTAAAAACGGATTTAATATTTGTCTCTGTATCTCCTGCTGACAAGGACACAGCGAAGACATTCGACAGTTTCAATAGAATGCATATGATTTGGATAGATAGACTTGAGACAGGAGCATAGAAAGGTTAGGGTCCGATCACATTCACTTAGTTCAAAAGATTCAACGTGAAGACATAGCTATAAGTGAATGCTGTAGAGGACAGAAACTAAATTGAAGATAAACATGAGGCCATGTTAGCATTGAAGACAAACAAAACACGAAGACTTTGCAAATGTAACGCCATGTGAAAAACACTTCTAAGGGAGGAATTTGGTGGTGGCGTTACCCACCGTATAGGAAGTATTAGACCCAGACACGGCACACAATTCTCGTGGCGCTCTGAAGTCATATTCCACGTTAATGTATTCACACTCAGAATGTAAGTCTTCATTGATTGAAGACATACTTTACTTTGTGTGTTGCACACCTAAGTCATCAACATGCATAAGTGTTAGGATGTGTGCCTGATCACAGGACATTTGAGGATTCCAAGATATTTAGCTCACACCGTAACTTGCAAAACCTCTTCTCATCCAAGGGCTTTGTGAAGATATCTGCCAGTTGCTCTTCAGTGTTGACGTGTATGATATCAATATCTTCCTTCATGACATGATCCATAGAAGCTGAGCGCAGCAAGATCCAGCAGCAATGTATTCAGATTCAGAAGTGGAGAGAGATACACAGTTCTGCTTCTTTGAAGACCAACATACAAGTGATCGTCCCAGAAAGTGACATGTGCCTGATGTAGACTTGCGATCCACCTTGTCACCAGCATAATCAGCATCCGAGAATCCAACTAGATCAAACTCTGAGCCCTTTGGATACCATAATCCTAGTGCTGGGGTGTGAGCCAAATATCGAAGAATTCGCTTCACAGCTAAGTGATGCGATTCCTTTGGTGCCACTTGGAATCGGGCACACATGAAAACACTAAGCATGATATCTGGCCTAGATGCACATAAATAAAGCAAAGAACCAATCATGGAGCGGTATACCTTTTGATCAAACTCTTTACCATTGTCGTCGGGACCCAGATGGTGTTTAGCTCGCATTGGCGTAGTGTAACCTTTGCAGTCCTGCATTCCAAACTTCTTCAGGAAATCTTTGAGGTATTTCTCTTGAGATAAGAAGATGTCGTTGCGTTGCTGTCGTATTTGAAGACCAACGAAGAACTTCAACTCTCCCATCATGGACATCTGATATTGCTCTTTCATCATGTATCCAAACTCATCACTGTATTTCTGAATGTCATCATGACACCACAAGTGAAGAAGACAAACCCCAGACCACAGGCTTCATATGGTCCAAAGGCTTCATACAGACAGAGGGCTCACCTGAGTCGCACTAACACAAATGTTTTGCAGGGAAACCATGCTCAGGCCTATGAATATGAGCGCGTTTCATCAAACCACCATGTTCATAAGACCAAGAACTACTCTGCTTATTCTTATGAGTACGATTGCCCTCCTGCAAGACTATTTGCTAGGGCTTCAAAGCCAAAGTTCTCAGATGCTGCACTTAGACTCATTGCTTCGAAGCCACCCTTGAAGATGTGGGTGGCTAAGAAAGCTTAACTCTCTTTTGCAGGGAAGGGTCTCCAGCCGAAAATCAAATTCGTCTGAAGCTATTGCTGGGGACCTTAAACATCTTATAGGGCGCAAGATCAAATGCCCAAATGGTCTTATTATGTATTTTGTTCCTAAGTCGCTTGCTACTTGCCCTATCAGTCCTAACCTCGATCTAAGCTTTCATAATCCACTTGCTCGTCAAATGTTTATGCTTCACAATTCTCTTCGTGAAGCCTATCCCCCCAACTGCACTGTAGGGTATGACACCAGCTGCTTCAGAATGGATTATTGATAGTGGGTGTACTAATCACATGACTGGCAAGCAAAGTCTTCTCATGGACTCAACTTTACGTCCATCTGACAAGAGTCACATTACATTTGCTGATACGGGTAAAAGCAAGGTATTGGGTCTAGGTAGAGTTGCAATCTCAAGGGATCAACACATGGATAAAGTGATGCTTGTTGAATCCCTTGGTTTCAACTTAATGGCTGTCTCAATGCTTTGCGATTTGAACATGATTGTGATATTCGGAAAATATCGTTACCTTGTTCTAATGGAATCTGACAAATCTCTAGTCTTTGAAGGGTATCGGAAAGATGATTTGTACGTGGTAGATTTCTCAGCAGAACCACAACTTGCCGTATGTCTTCTAGCAAAGGCTTCAGAATGTTGGCTCTGGCATCGGAGGCTAGGGCATGCTGGCATGAGGAACTTGCACACTCTTGCAAAGAAGAAGCATGTCATAGGCATCGAGGGCGTCAAGTTCAAGAAAGATCACCTATGCGGTGCCTGTGAAGCTGGAAAGATGACGAGAGCCAAGCATCCCTTGAAGACAATCATGACAATGACTCAACCCTTCGAACTGCTACACATGGACCTCTTCAGTCCCACTCACTACTCAACTCCTACTACTACTGCTTGTCTCTATGGCTTCGTCATTGTTGATGATTATTCAAGATATACATGGGTGCATATAATCCTCTACAAGACTAAAGTGCAGGATGTCTTCAGACGCTTCGCCAATCGAGCCATGAACAACTATGGCGTCAAGATTGAGCACATCAGAAGTGACAATGGCACTGAATTCAAGAACACTGGCCTCGACACTTATCTTGATACTTTGGGCATCACTCATGAGTTCTCAGCTCCGTACACGCCGCAGCAGAATGGCGTCGTGGAACGCAAGAACAGAACACTTATTGAGATGGATCGGACGATGCTCGATGAATACAAGACTCCAAGAAAGTTCTGGCCTGAAGCCATTGATACTGCATGCCATATTATCAACCATGTTTATCTTCACAAGCTTCTGAACAAAACTTCCTATGAGCTCCTCACTGGTAAGAAGCAAAATGTCAGCTACTTCAGAGTATTTGGTGCCAGGTGCTGGATCAAGGATCCACATAACACTTCAAAATTTGCACCGAAAGCACATGAAGGTTTTATGCTTGGATACGGAAAGGATTCGCACTCCTACAAAGTCTTCAACCTCTTTCACTATAAAGTGGTCGAAACTGTGGATGTGCGGTTCGATGAGACTAATGGCTCGCAAAGAGAGCACCTGCCAAATGTGCTAGATGAAGTTCCATCCAGTGAAACCATCAAGCTTATGGGAACTGGAGAAATCATACCATCTGAAGCTCAGCCTGAAGAGGAACTCATCATCTCTGCACCTGATCAACCTGAAGACAATGCTCAGCCTGAAGACAATCATTCCAATGATGACAATGATCACCAAGAGCAAAATCTTCGAACTATTAATCCTCGTGTTGCAAATGAAGTACAGATCGAGAGAATAATTGACAGCATTAATGCACCTGGTCCACTCACTCGTTCAAGGGCAACACAACTAGCAAATTTCTGTGGGCACTTTGCATTCGTCTCAATATCTGAACCCAAGAAAGTTGATGAGGCCTTCATGGAACCTGAATGGATTCAAGCTATGCAAGAAGAGCTTCAACAATTTGAACTGAATAATGTATGGGAACTGGTCAAGTGTCCTGATCCTCGTAAGCACAATATCATAGGCACTAAATGGATATATCGCAACAAGCAAGATGAGCATGGTCAAGTTGTCAGAAACAAAGCTTGTCTCGTTGCTCAAGGATACACTTAAGTTGAAGGAATTGACTTCGATGAGACATTTGCTCCTGTGGCTAGGCTTGAAGCTATACACATACTACTGGCCTATGCAAATCATCATAACATTCTTCTGTATCAAATGGATGTGAAAAGCGCTTTTCTCAATGGCAAGATTGAAGAAGAAGTGTATGTTGCACAACCGCCTGGCTTTGAAGATCCAAAACATCCTGACATGGTTTATAAGCTCAACAAGGCAATGTATGGCCTCAAACAAGCCCTCGTGCTTGGTATGACACACTCAAGGACTTCCTGAAGAGCAAATGCTTCAAACCTGGTTCTTTGGATCCCACACTCTTCACGAAGACATATGATGGTGAACTGTTTGTGTGCCAAATATATGTGGATGACATCATCTTCGGCTGCACCAACTAGAAATACAGTGATGAGTTTGGATATATGATGCAAGAGCAATATCAGATGTCCATGATGGGTGAACTAAAGTTCTTCCTTGGTCTTCAAATACGACAGCAACGCAACGGCATCTTCATATCTCAAGAGAAATACCTCAAAGATTGCCTGAAGAAGTTTGGAATGCAAGACTGCAAAGGTTACACTACGCCAATGCCAGCTAAACACCATCTAGGTCCCGACGACAATGGCAAAGAGTTTGATCAAAAGGTATACCGCTCCATGATTGGTTCTTTGCTTTATTTATGTGCGTCTAGGCCAGATATCATGCTTAGTGTTTGCATGTGTGCCCGATTCCAAGCGGCACCAAAGGAATCGCATCACTTAGCTGTGAAGCGAATTCTTCGATATTTGGCTCACACCCCAACACTAGGATTATGGTATCCAAAGGGCTCAGAGTTTGATCTAGTTGGATTCTCGGATGCTGATTATGCTGGTGACAAGGTGGATCGCAAGTCTACATCAGGCACATGTCACTTTCTGGGACGATCACTTGTATGTTGGTCTTCAAAGAAGCAGAACTATGTATCTCTCTCCACTGCTGAATCTGAATACATTGCTGCTGGATCTTGCTGTGCTCAGCTTCTATGGATGAAGCAAACACTCAAAGACTATGGCATTCATCTGAAGCAAGTGCCACTCTATTGCGACAATGAAAGCACCACCAAGATTGCTAACAACCCAGTTCAGCACTCGAAGACAAAGCACATTGAAATTCATCATCACTTTCTCAAAGATCATGTCATGAAGGAAGATATTGATATCATACACATCAACACTGAAGAGCAAATTGCAGATATCTTCACAAAGCCCTTGGATGAGAAGAGGTTTTGCAAGTTACGGTGTGAGCTAAATATCTTGGAATCCTCAAATGTCCTGTGATCAGGCACACATCCTAACACTTATGCATGTTGATGACTTAGATGTGCAACACACAAAGTAAAGTATGTCTTCAATCAATGAAGACTTACATTCTGAGTGTGAATACATTAACGTGGAATTTGACTTCGGAGCACCATGATAATTGTGCGCCGTGTCCGGGTCTAATACTTCCTATAAGGTGGGTAACGCCACCACCAAATTCTTCCCTTAGAAGTGTTTTTCACATGGTGTTACATTTGCAAAGTCTTCGTATTTTGTTTGTCTTCAATGTTAACATGGCCTCATGATTATCTTCAATTTAGTTTCTGTCCTCTACAGCATTCACTTATAGCTATGTCTTCACGTTGAATCTTTTGAACTAAGTGAATGTGATCGGACCCGAACCTCTCTATGCTGTCGTCTTAAGTCTCTCTATCCAAATCATATGCATTCTATTGAAACTGTCAAAACATCTTCTCTGCATCCTTGTCAGCAGAAGACACAGAGACAAACATTAATATGTTTTCAATGCTCAATCCTTTTTGCCTGAAACCCAGGTGGGAACGACCACCCGACAATCCAAGCGTGCATGGGAACGTGGAACAACTTCTCATGTGTTGCATGATCGCGATGTGTCCTTCAGATGCGAATCGCTAGGGGCACCTGTGTAATAACACTGTGTCGTCCCTGTCCCTACAAATACACGCCTCACCCCAGTCATTATCTCTTCTTCCACTCTCGCACAAACCCTAGCGCCACCGCTAGCCCTCGATGACGTCGGCGACGAAGCGCTTAGCTGCCGCGACCTCACCGACGCCGTCCTCACGCCGGCCGCGAACATCGTCTTCTCCGTCGTCGCCATAGGTGTCCTCCGTCGCCAAGTTAGGGCACGGAAGATCGAACTGCTCGGCCTCCTCTCCCACTCCGTCTAGCAGTTCCTCATGTGGTAAATAAAACCTCCTTTTTACAGTCTTTTTGATCCGATAGATTCATCCTTTTCCACCACAAGTAGTTTCTGTTCACACAAGTTGGATCTATCTCATACTGCATCTCATAACATGCCTAGTATGTTCACTTATGCTTCACAAAGTAGTTAGATTCCTCACTTGTACTTATTCGTGGATTCGTACAAATCTAGAACCAACTCTCTAGCTACACATGAGTGAATGTCTTCGCACTATGAGGTCAATGTCTTCTAAACTGATTTATCTTCAAAATCTTCTGAGAATGCATATGACCTCTTCCCCTTCCCTCGCACCTTTAATGCTGTCACAGGTACATGTCCGTCGGAGAATCTCTTGGTTCTCATAGTCTGCATTCATTTGCAGAGTTCTTACAGCATCATATAAATTCTCTTGAAGCCACTTCTTGTCTGACCGGTAGACAGAAGACTTTGACAGTTTTGAAGCCTTTCCGTCTAAACTTCATGGCAACAGAGAAATCTGCAAGGAAGGGTGGCAGACAGCGCCGTGGAAACACCTCAAGAGATTTGCCTCCTGACCTCTATGAGTTGTACAAGACAGATCCAGAGGAGGACTACAATCAGCGAAAACCCGAATCCAATGGATTCAAAGATATTGGGCAGAACAATGGTACAAGTACAGGTTCGTGACCCAGGAATATGCTAAGAAGAATGCCATCAAGCGACCGTGGGGTGACATATTGTACAGAAATCTTCAACCCAGGTTCAGAGCTAAAGCCATTGAACAAGGATTCTATCCTTGCATGGTTCATGGACCACAGCCTGCAGATGCAGACCCATCTTCACTACTATGGTGCCGTGACGACAATCTGTTCAAGCGCAACTTCCAGTTTGCCAAGAACTCGGCCAAAGAAAACAAGAAGTCACGGGGATTAGACTTCAATCCAGGCCCCTCTGCTCCTCGTGCTGACGGCACACGCGAAGCTGAACCCAATCTGGTTGGGCCCTTCTATAACTTAGAAGGTTTCATCACTCACATAAAGGTTCAAGGGGCAGTCGTGGATCAACCTGCAGACGACGCTGATTCTGACGAAGCGCCTGCACCACCAAAGCCAAAGAAGCTGAAGAAACCTAAAGCTTCGAAGCCTTCCCCTACACCAAAGGTTTCACGGGCAAAGCCTCTGGCCACGGCACCTCCTGAAGACAGTGTGCAGTCTGAAGATCTTTCACGCACCTCCAAGCCCGCCAAAGTGAAGATGCCCATGCAACCCACTAGCCAAGCACTGACCCCTGCTCCTGTTCTGCACAACGAGAATGACGCCATTGATCTGTCTAGCGATGATGATCTTGGCGATGACGCTCTTGAGCAGTTGATCAAGAGCAAGCAAGAGGCGGAAATCTTCAATGACCTTCCTCTCTTTGATGTGGAAATCTTAAACAAGTTCATTGATGAGTGGTTTGACAGCCCAAATGTCAGCTTTGATGATCTTCAGCTTCCCATTGGCCTCAGTGTCGCCTTCCACGGAGCCATTGCTGCTGAGCTGGCTCTAGCTCAGAAAATTGTTGAGCTGAAGCATAAGATAGATTATGAAAAGGCTTAGTTCAAGAAGCATATGTCCAAGCTCAATGTTGAAGACATTCAGAACTTCCAGGTCATGATGCATGAGCTCAAGGAAGCATTCCACACGAAACGCGAAGAAGCCAAAGGTTCTCGTGAGCGCATGAAGGATCTTGTTGCTAAATGTGTTCAGGGATACAATGAAGCTGAAAAGCGCAAGGCTTTGGGGCGACCAGACATCGACCCCCGAATGGCGGCCAAGAAGAAGAAGAAGCCAGTTGTGGCAGAACCCGAAGCACCAAGGCAGGAAATACATCCAATTGTCTTCCCAGCCAGGCTCGAAGCCTAAGGTCTCCATAGTGGCTTCAGAACTCAAGAAAACAAGGGTAGTTGAAGCCGAAGCAAGAAAACGCAAGACCAAGGCCACCACTGATGATGCTCGCACAACAAAGAAACGGAAAACCAAGAAGAGAGATCGGGATGCTCCCACATAACCCCTTGATGTCGAGCCAATCTCAGTGGCTCGTCCTGCGTCTGAGCATCAAGAACGCCAAGTCATAGTTCATGAGCCTACTTCCACAGAGGCTCCTGAAGCTGAAGACAATCCAGCTATTGACCCCACCGCAGCTGAAGACATTGGTCCTCATGACAATGTTGAAGATGATGAAGTCCTTCCTCAGATCGAGTGCAATTTGGTATCATCGCCTGTGCTCACGCACAGCGAACTCATCAACATTGGTTGTCCTCTGACGCCAACTGCTCAGGATGCATCGTGGGCTGATCACCCACAACAACAAGACACCCCAAGTTCTCCCCAACCACAAGTCACCTCACCCGTGCAAGATGACAATGACTTTGAGGCCCAGCCAACTCCATCTCCACAAGCGTCGTCAGCATTACGCAGGCTTCGCAAAGGACCAAGGCCCCAAGTCCCTTCCACTATGCACGTTTTTGAGTTTGAAGCCAAAACGGCTGAAGATATTCCGGCTGCATCAGCCGATGAAGAAGAAGAACCAAGAGTTGAAGTAGAAAGAGTTGCTACACCCCGTCCCACCAAGATGTTGTTCTCGAGGAGAACGTGTCCGACCCTCCAGCTCCTGAAGTGGAGGTTAACAGTCCTGAGGCGGCCACCAACATCAACACCGAAGCCAATGACGTTGTCATGGCTGAAGCTAATGTGGCGCCTGAAGCTCATGCGATGCCAGAAGTGCATGCACCTGAAGCCACTGCAGCGCCCGAAGCCAATACTGAAGCACCTGAAGCCAATGTGGCCCCTAACGCCCATGTCAACACCAATGCCAATGCTCCTGTACCCCCTCCAAGACCTCATACAATTGGGCTGGCATTTGATCGTGGTCAGCCTGTTATGGTCCGATGGCCCATTATGGTTCCTCCACCTGCTGCGGGTCCACAATTTGACTATCATGTCGAGCACAGACCTCATGTCCAGAAGCCCAAGCCAAGACTTCCAAGATTCCCAGGCACTGCAACCTCTCCTGGGGTCTTGAATGTGAATGGCTTCGTGGCACATAACACCTTCTTCAACAGCGCCAAGAACCCTTACACCAAACCCCGTATTTCCTCGGATCGGTTCTGGAGCTATCAGCAGCACAGCTACTATTCCTACGTCTTATACAATCAAGGGCGCATATTTCCCCATATGCGTCTTGATACTGAAGCTATAGCTGGCCTGCCATGTCCAGAAGAAGCGTTGGATTACTTCAGAGACGCTGGACTCCTGTAGTTTGTCACAGACAAGGAACACTGGAATGAAGAGCTTTTGTTACAGTTCTATGCAACTCTTCACATTCGCGGCTACAACAGGGATCCAAAGACTTGGGTCCTTGAGTGGATGACAGGCAATGTCCATCATGAAGCAAAAGCTCTTGATATCATTGAGCTCACAGGCCTGCCCACTCCTAGTGAATACTATGAACCAGGTTCTCAACAACACCAGAATGCTTTGGAGAGCATTTTTCAGAAGCTAGAACCCAACATGAGCCAAATGTTGAGCATGATGAAGCCTTTGCCTCACGACGCTGACTACCCATCTGAATTCTTTGTTGAAGACCTAGAGTATTTGCCTCGCACCATTTATCATATCATCAGAAAAACTCTATGGCCTGTCAAAGGACATTCATCTGCAGCGAAGCTTGAAGGCGCAATGGAGACTTTGGTTTTCTATATCTTCAATGGCATCAGCTTCAATGCTCAAGACTTCTTCATCAGGCAGTTGGCTGCATCTGGCTCCGACATTTTTGGTCTGAAGTTCTATGCTCCATGGGTAATGCGCATTATCAAGCTTCACTCGGCCATCAACTATCAGCCGTCTGCGCGCAATCATCTTGTATTCTTGCCACAGGTTGATCTGTCTGTTGAAGCTATTTACCCAGAGCCTGCTAAGGATCCCATTTATCTTCACAATGCTGATCACCAAAGCTTCACCCAGCCCATTAAAGGAGTTCAGAAAGTCTCACGTGTTTATCCCTTGGCTGGCAATACACGTGTCCCTCGCGCTCAAACTGACGCCATTGGAAGCACCATTGCCCAAAGGCCTCGGAGGCGATCTCGTGTTCTCAATGACCGAGAGCTTCTCATCGCGCTACACAAGAAACAGGACAAGCATCACAACTGGCTTAAGCGTCAGATGCAAAGCCTCTTGGTGGATGTCAATCGCATTCGCAATCTTGCCACCAAGAATGCCTTTGTTACTCATGAAACCTGTCGGAGGTCTTGGAAGAGTTTGACATTGCTTAGTGCTGAAGCTGATCTGCAGGACGATGGCTTCACCGAAAGATTCAAGTTTGAGTCAACTCCTCCAAGGAATGTTCACTTGCGTCGGACTCCCTCACTTGAAGACTCTGACTATTCGTCCTCAGCTGCGATAGTGAATGCTAGAGTCATCGATGACCAAGATGATGCCACTTCACCTCCTCCAACTTCAGCGTGTGTCGACACTGCACCAAGTTCTTCTGCACCACCGGACCTCAACGACGACCCTACGTCATTAAACCTTTTGGTCCTTACTTACAAAAGGGGGAGAAGCATATGAGTTGATAGTCTTCAAAAGGATCCTAGCACCGAACGGACGGCACCTCCGCGTTCAACACACGTACGGAGCGAGGATGTCTCCCGCTCCTTGATCCAGCAAGGAGGAGGGAGAGGTTGAGGAAGAGGGCTCCAACAGCAGCACGACGACGTGGTGGTGATGAAGCTGTAGTACTCCGGCAGGGCTTCGCCAAGCTCTTATGGAGGAAGAGAGGTGTTGGGGAGGGGAGGGGCTGCGCCTTGGATGTTGTAAGCAGCCCTCCCCTCACCCCTCTATTTATAGGGGAAGGGGGCCGGCCCCCTCTAGATGAGATCTAGAGGGGGGGCGGCGGCCAAGGGGAGGGGGGCTTGCCCCCCAAGCAAGGGGGGCGCCCCCCCTTAGGGTTTCCCCCAACCCTAGGCACATGGGCCCTAGGGGGGTGTGGCGCCCCAGCCCACTTGGGCTGGTTCACTTCTCCATACAGCCCATAAGACCCTCCGGAAGAGGTGGCCCCTCCCGGTGGACCCCCGGAATCCCTCCGGTGGTCCCGGTACAATACCGATATGCCCCCGAACCTTTCCGGCGACCGTATGACAACTTCCCATATATAAATTTTTACCTCCGAACCATTCCGGAACTCCTCGTGACGTCCGGGATCTCATCCGGGACTCCGAACAACATTCGGTAATCACATACAAGTCTTCCTAACAACCCTAGTGTCACCGAACCTTAAGTGTGTAGACCCTACGGGTTCGGGAGATATGCAGACATGACCGAGATGACTCTCCGGTCAATAACCAACAGCGGGATCTGGATACCCATGTTGTCTCCCACATGCTCCACGATGATCTCATCGGATGAACCACGATATTGAGGATTCAATCAATCCGTATACAATTCCCTTTGTCAATCGGTACGTTACTTGCCCGAGACTTGATCGTCGGTATCCCAATACCTTGTTCAGTCTCATTACCAGCAAGTCACTTTACTTGTACCGTAATGCATGATCCCGTGATCAACCACGTGATCACATTGAGCTCATTATGATGATGCATTACCGAGTGGGCCCAGAGATACCTCTCCGTCATACGGAGTGACAAATCCCAGTCTCGATTCGTTCCAACCCAACAGACACTTTCGGAGATACCTGTAATGTACCTTTATAGTCACCCAGTTTCGTTGTGACGTTTGGCACACCCAAGGCACTCCTACGGTATCTGGGAGTTGCACAATCTCATGGTCTAAGGAAATGATACTTGACATTCAGAAAAGCTACAGCAAACGAACTACACGATCTTTGAGCTAAGCTTAGGATTGGGTCTTGTCCATCACATCATTCTCCCAATGATGTGATCCCGTTATCAATGACATCCAATGTCCATAGTCAGGAAACCATGACTATCTTTTGATCGACGAGCTAGTCAACCAGAGGCCCACTAGGGACGTGTTGTGGTCTATGTATTCACACATGTATTACGATTTCCGGATAACACAATTATAGCATGAATAATAGACAATTATCATGAACAAAGAAACATAATAATAACCATTTTATTATTGCCTCTAGGGAATATTTCCAATAGTCTCCCACTTGCACTAGAGTCAATATTCTAGTTACATTGTGATGAATCGAACACCCATGCAGTTCTGGTGTTGATCATGTTTTGCTCTAGGGAGAGGTTTAGTCAACGGATCTGCTACATTCAGGTCGTATGTACTTTACAAATCTCTATGTCTCCATTTTGAACACTTTCACGAATGGAGTTGAAGCGACGCTTCATATGCCTGGTCTTCCTGTGAAACCTGGGCTCCTTGGCAAGGGCAATAGCTCCAGTGTTGTCACAGAAGAGAGTCATCGGGCCCGACGCATTGGATATGACTGCTAGGTCGGTAATGAACTCCTTCACCCAGACTGCTTCTTGTGCTGCCTCCGAGGCTGCCATGTACTCTGCTTCACATGTAGATCCCGCCACAACGCTTTGCTTGCAACTGCACCAGCTTACTGCCCCACCATTCAAAATATACACGTATCCGCTTTGTGACTTAGAGTCATCCAGATCTGTGTCGAAGCTAGCATCGACGTAACCCTTTACGACGAGCTCTTCGTCACCTCCATAAATGAGAAACATTTCCTTGGTCCTTTTCAGGTACTTCAGGATATTCTTGACCGCTATCCAGTGTTCCATGCCGGGATTACTTTGGTACCTTCCTACCAAACTTACGGCAAGGTTTACATCAGGTCTGGTACACAGCATAGCATACATGATAGACCCTATGGCCGAGGCATACGGGACGACACTCATCTTTTCTCTATCTTCTTCCGTGGTCGGGCATTGAGCCGTGCTCAATCTCGTACCTTGCAATACAGGCAAGAACCCCTTCTTTGAATGATCCATTTTGAACTTCTTCAATATCTTGTCAAGGTACGTACTCTGTGAAAGACCAATGAGGCGTCTCGATCTATCTCTATAGATCTTGATGCCTAATATATAAGCAGCTTCTCCAAGGTCCTTCATTGAAAAACACTTGTTCAAGTAGGCCTTTATGCTTTCCAAGAATTCTATATCATTTCCCATCAACAGTATGTCATCCACATATAATATGAGAAATGCTACAGAGCTCCCACTCACTTTCTTGTAAATGCAGGCTTCTCCATAAGTCTGCATAAACCCAAACGCTTTGATCATCTCATCAAAAGGAATGTTCCAACTCCGAGATGCTTGCACCAGCCCATAAATCGAGCGTTGGAGCTTGCACACCTTGTCAGCATTCTTAGGATCGACAAAACCTTCCGGCTGCATCATATACAATTCTTCCTTAAGGAAACCATTAAGGAATGCCGTTTTGACGTCCATTTGCCATATCTCATAATCATAGAATGCGGCAATTGTTAACATGATTCGGACGGACTTTAGCTTCGCTACGGGTGAGAAAGTCTCATCGTAGTCAACCCCTTGAACTTGTCGATAACCCTTAGCGACAAGCCGAGCTTTATAGATGGTCACATTACCATCCGCGTCTGTCTTCTTCTTAAAGATCCATTTATTTTCTATGGCTCGCCGCTCAACAGGCAAGTCAGTCAAAGTCCATACTTCATTTTCATACATGGATCCTATCTCGGATTTCATGGCTTCTAGTCACTTGTCGGAATCCGGGCCCGCCATCGCTTCTTCATAGTTCGAAGGTTCACCGTTGTCTAACAACATGATTTCCAAGACAGGGTTGCCGTACCACTCTGGTGCGGAACGTGTCCTTGTGGACCTACGAAGTTCAGTAGCAACTTGATCTGAAGTTTCATGATCATTATCATTAACTTCCTCTCTATTCGGTGCAGGAACCTCCGGAACATTTTCTTGAGTTGCGCCATTTTCCGGTTCAAGAGGTAATACTTCATCAAGTTCTACTTTCCTCCCACTTACTTCTTTCGAGAGAAACTCTTTCTCTAGAAAGGATCCATTCTTGGCAACAAAGATCTTGCCTTCGGATCTGAGGTAGAAGGTATACCCAATAGTTTCTTTAGGGTATCCTATGAAGACGCATTTTTCCGACTTGGGTTCGAGCTTTTCAGGTTGAAGTTTCTTGACATAAGCATCGCATCCCCAAACTTTTAGAAACGACAGCTTAGGTTTCTTCCCAAACCATAATTCATACGGTGTCCTCTCAACGGATTTCGACGGAGCCCTATTTAAAGTGAATGCGGCAGTCTCTAAAGCATAGCCCCAAAAAGATAGCGGTAAATCGGTAAGAGACATCATAGATCGCACCATATCTAATAGAGTGCGATTACGACATTTGGACACACCATTACGCTGAGGTGTTCCAGGCAGCGTGAGTTGTGAAACTATTCCACATTTTCTTAAGTGTGTGACAAATTCATGACTCAAGTATTCTCCCCCACGATCTGATCGCAAGAACTTGATTTTCCTGTCACGTTGATTCTCAACCTCACTCTGAAATTCCTTGAACTTTTCAAAGGTCTCAGACTTGTGTTTCATTAAGTAGACATACCCATATCTACTCTCAAGTCATTAGTGAGGGTGACAACATAACGATAGCCACCGCGAGCCTCAACACTCATTGGACCGCACACATCAGTATGTATGATTTCCAATAAGTTGGTTGCTCGCTCCATTGTTCCTGAGAATGGAGTCTTGGTCATTTACCCATGAGGCATGGTTCGCACGTGTCAAATGATTCGTAATCAAGAGACTCTAAAAGTCCATCTGCATGGAGCTTCTTCATGCGTTTGACACCTATGTGACCAAGGCGGCAGTGCCACAAGTATGTGGGACTATCATTATCAACCTTACATCTTTTGGTATTCACACTATGAATATGTGTAGCATTACGCTCGAGATTCATTAAGAATAAACCATTCACCATCGGAGCATGACCATAAAACATATCTCTCATATAAATAGAACAACCATTATTCTCAGATTTAAATGAGTAGCCATCTCATATTAAACGAGATCCTGATACAATGTTCATGCTCAAAGCTGGCACTAAATAACAATTATTGAGGTTTAAAACTAATCTCGTAGGTAAATGTAGAGGTAGCGTGCCGACGGCGATCACATCGACCTTGGAACCATTCCCGACGCGCATTGTCACCTCGTCCTTCACCAGTCTCCGTTTATTTCGCAGCTCCTGCTTTGAGTTACAAATGTGAGCAACCGCACCGGTATCAAATACCCAGGAGCTACTACGAGTACTGGTAAGGTACACATCAATTACATGTATATCACATATACCTTTCGTGATGTCGGCCTTCTTATCCGCTAAGTATTTGGGGCAGTTCCGCTTCCAGTGACCACTTCCCTTGCAATAAAAACACTCAGTCTCGGGCTTGGGTCCATTCTTTGGCTTCTTCCCGGCAGCTTGCTTACCGGGCGCGGCAACTCCCTTGCCGTCCTTCTTGAAGTTCTTCTTACCCTTGCCTTTCTTGAACTTAGTGGTTTTATTCACCATCAACACTTGATGTTCCTTTTTGACTTCTACCTCTGCTGATTTCAGCATTGAATATACCTCAGGAATTGTCTTTTCCATCCCCTGCATAATGAAGTTCATCACAAAGCTCTTGTAGCTTGGTGGAAGCGACTGAAGGATTCTGTCAATGACCGTGTCATCCGGGAGATTAACTCCCAGCTGAGTCAAGCGGTTATGCAACCCAGACATTTTGAGTATGTGCTCACTGACAGAACTATTTTCCTCCATCTTACAGCTGAAGAACTTGTCGGAGACTTCATATCTCTCGACCCGAGCATGAGCTTGAAAAACCATTTTGAGCTCTTCGAACATCTCATATGCTCCGTGTCTCTCAAAACAGTTGTGGAGCCCCGGTTCTAAGCTGTAAAGCATGCCACACTGAACGAGGGAGTAATCATCAGCACGTGTCTGCCAAGCGTTCATAACGTCTTGGTTCTGTGGGACGGGTGCGTCACCTAGCGGTGCTTCTAGGACATAATCTTTCTTGGCAGCTATGATAATGATCCTCAGGTTCCGGACCCAGTCCGTATAGTTGCTGCCATCGTCTTTCAGCTTGGTTTTCTCTAGGAACGCGTTGAAGTTGAGGACAACGTGGGCCATTTGATCTACAAGACATATTGTAAAGATTTTAGACTAAGTTCATGATAATTAAGTTCATCTAATCAAATTATTCAACAAACTCCCACTCAGATAGACATCCCTCCAGTCATCTAAGTATAACATGATCCGAGTTAACTAGGCCGTGTCCGATCATCACGTGAGACAGACTAGTCAACATCGGTGAACATCTTCATGTTGATCGTATCTTCTATACGACTCATGCTCGACCTTTCGGTCTTCTGTGTTCCGAGGCCATGTCTGTACATGCTCGTCAAGTCAACCTAAGTGTATTGCGTGTGTAAATCTGGCTTACACCCGTTGTATTCCAACGTTAGAATCTATCACACCCGATCATCACGTGGTGCTTCGAAACAACGAACCTTCGCAATGGTGCATAGTTAGGGGGAACACTTTCTTGAATTTTTACGAGGGATCATCTTATTTAAGCTACCGTCATTCTAAGCAAATAAGATGTAAAACATGATAAACATCACATGCAATCAAATAGTGACATGATATGGCCAATATCATTTGCTCCTTTGATGTCAGGACCCCGATTCCAAGCCACATCGATCTAGCCGGTAACACCTCATATCACTTTACGGCCTCACGCACAGTATCCCACGGGTGTCGCCTTACCATGGCCCGGGACCGCTTGCGCCTTTTGGCTCACGTATATGATAGTGTCGCTAGCATCCATATGACAGAGAACCCGGGCCGACATGGCTAGTCATGAACCCAAAGCGGCACAGACCTATGGAGACAGGCATACATGAATCACATCGAGCATGTCGGTCATCAGCGAGAGATTCCGGGCTGTAGCACTGGGCTAACAGGACTCCGGGGAACCCGGGCTGTAGCAGGCTAGGCAGGACTCCGGATATCACCGCGTGACATTTCCCCGAAGGGACAGACATAGGAACGAAGTGAAACACATGCCGGCCAGTCAAGTGTCCTGAGCAGCAGTGCTGGGCTAGCAGGACTCCGGTGAACCGGGCTGTAGCGGACTACTATGGCTCGAGGAACACTAGACTACATTTCCCCATAAGAAAGGCTGCCAAGGATAAACAACTAGATTGTCGGATCCCACTCATACCAAGCATTTCAATCATACACACAATATGCCCGATATGAGTACATACAACATGGCATCACAACAAAACTCTACAACTCAAGTACTTTATTTAAAGGCTCCAGAGAGCCATACATAACATGTTCATACAGATAGGGGTCACATGACCCGACACTCAAGTCATACAATCATACAAGCACAAGCGGAAGCAACTAGTCTGAGTACAGACACTAGAAAGAAAGAAGGCTTCTCGAAGCCTGTCTATCTACATAGGGCCCTCCATGGCCAAGATCACCACTTGGGTGGCTAGTCACTCGTCGACGTCAAGGTATACATAGAACCCATCAGAGGAGGCGGTATTGTCGTCTGAAAACAGTAATTAAGCAAACATGAGTACAAAGGTACTCAGCAAGTCTTACATCAGAACCTAATATACATGCTCATTCTCAAGAAGGTGGTGGGGTTATTGCAGCAAGCCAGCTTTGACTCTTGGCTAAGCTATCCTACGGAACTTCACTAGTAAAATAGTTTTCACACACGAGTCCACTACTCACCAACGCAACACTCCACCGTGGATCCTCCCTCGTCATCCTACGAGAGGGCCATCCTCCGTACTCACACTTATCTTGAGTTTTTTTAGTAGTATCCATTAACTTGTCTATGAACTGTATAGGCAACCAAGTAGTCCTTTACCGCGGACGCGGCTATTCGAATAGTTTTATACCCTGCAGGGGTGTACTTCGTCACACATGTTTCCACCACTTAGCGTCTGCACACGACATGTGCTCGGCAGACTTCAAGCGAAAACCGGCGTGGGTGTAGACCACGACCTAACTAACCTCACAAGTCTCTAGTCTAGGTTTATCGCCTATTCAGGTTCCATCCGCAAGGAAATCCGGCCGGGGTGTCCTCAACGGCCCCAAACGATGTGTACAGGGTTCCCGAGACACCAAACGGGCGACTCGGTACACCGTGCCACGGTGTATCTACCGCATCATAGCCCACCCCTAGGGTCAGCACTACGCACGGCCGCCAACACATAACCTACAAACACCAGAAACTAGTTGCAACTCCTGGACAAAGGACGAGATGGGTCAGTAAGTCGAGCGGGGTCATATTTCAGGGCCCAATGTGTGGTAGTAACTGAATCTTAAATCACGCATACAGATCTCAGTTCTTATGGACGGCCTCAATGAAACAACCCACCATGTACTCCTACATGGCCTCTCATCGATACCTTTATCAAAACATGTTCAACACATCCCTCATATTACCGACATAAGCATTTCACTCTAGCCCATCACCCATATGAACCAGACCTGACACAACTCTAAGCATAGCAGGCATAGCAAGGTAGGAATCACATACATGGCTCAATCAACTCCTACACATGCTAGTGGGTTTCATCTAGTTACTGTGGCAATGACAGGTCATGCAGAAGATAAGGGTTCAACTACCGTAGCACACAACAGTTTGAATCGCGTTGTCTTAATGCAGTAAACAAGAGCAGAAGCGAGAACATGGGTTTGTATCGGAATGATCAATGGGTTGCTTGCCTGTTGTAGAGGTAGTAGGGTACTGCCCTTCAGACGGATACTCAGGGTTATCCTCGGAGGCAGAACCTACCACGAAAGACACACCAAACATAATCAACACATGGCAATATGCAACAATATGATGCATGCTATGACATGGCAAGATGAAAGTGTCTTGGCCTAATGCAAGATAAAACAGAAGGGGATGAACTCATTTGAATCAAAGATTCAAATATTAGCTCATTAAACATGGCCTTATTAGTGCATTACCTTATTCTGCTTAAATAGCAAGGTAAACTTGTTTTGTCATGCATGAAACCATTACAGATGGATAGATTGAATTTTTCTGATCATTTTTCATATATAAATCTTTGCATTTGGAGCTATGGTTGATTTTCTATGATTTTTAGAAGTTTTGACTATTTTTTGGAATTTCCTATTAAAGAATAAATCCAGTAATTGAATTAATGCGTCAGCATGACATAGGTGTGACGTCAGCGGTCAACTGGGTCGGCCAGGTCAAACCTGACTGGTGGGCCCTCTCTGTCAGTGACACACATAGTTAACAGAATTAGATTAACACTAATTAGCTATCGGTGGGGCCTGGGCCCACATGTCAGTGACTGAACTAATTAAATTTTAGTTAAAACTAATCCTAAACTAATTGGCAGACCGGCCCCACCTGTCATAGACTCAGGGGGGTCTACCTGGGACCACACAGGGGTCAAACTGAGTCAAACTCGCCGGCGTTTAGCCGCCGGCAAGGCCAAACGCGGCCGAGGGCTGCGGGTTTCGTGCTCTGGCAACCAAAACGACGGCGGAGAGCATCTACGCATAGCTGGGAGCAAGCCGCATCGAGTGGTGGCAGTGGGTGGAGCTAGGGTGGCAGGAAACGTTGCCAGCGACGACCTTGGCGGCCGCCGGAGTTCGGGCGAGGCCGAAACCGAGGCTGTGGGGCACGGCGAGGCACGTGGAATGGTGCTACGGGCTCCTGCGGGTGCAGTGAGTGTGTTGGTCGCATTGGTGTGGCCGATGGGTGGCCGGAGACACGTCGGCAAAGAGCTCGGCGGTGGCGGGTGCTCGGGTGAGCGTGGTATGGTGCACACGGTGCAGGAGGGGGTTAATGGAGAGGGGGAGGATGGAGCTGGGCTCACGGCGGTCACGTAGAGATGGACGGTGCCGTCGGGGACGAGCTGATGCGGTGGCGACGACGAAGAGGATCTCCGGCGATGGCGGAGTCGGGCGAGGTTGTTGCAGAGGCTGCGGGGCAAGCAAGCGCTCGGGGCTCGGCTTGCTCGAAGGAGTGGAGGGCGGCGGAGCTTCCAGACAGGGTGGCTCGGCGCGGGGACGACGGAGAGCGCGACTACGGCGGTGAGACGGCGACAGGTGCGTCGGCCATGGTGCGGGAGAGCGAGGGAGAGAGGCAGGGGATCGAGTGAGGTGTCCGCGGGGTCGGGGTGGCGACGTGGAGCCTATCCAGCGTCCAGGCGCGTGATGCGGCAAGCTGCTGGCGCCGTGGCGAGCTCGCGCCCGCCGGCGTCAGCTCTCTGCCTGCCTGGCGGAGACGAAGCAGTTGGCTGGCATGGGCCAGCACAGCGCTGGGCCGCCAGGTGGGTCGGCTGATGGGCTGCGGCCAGGTAAGTTCTCTCCCTCTCTTTTAATTTCTGTTTTTCTATTTTTATTTATTCTGTAACTGTTGGGCTTTATTAAAAATATTAAACGTTTCGAAAAATCCTGAAAATAATTGTGGGCTCTGTTTAGAATATTTCCAACAGCAAACATTTATTTCCAGAATTATTTGAGCATTTAAATTATTTTATAGCATTTAAATGCCCAAAATCAAATACTTATGATTTAATTCAATGACCTTCTATTGACCTAGAAAATTGTGCACCAATTTTGCCAGAGGTTCTAACCCAAGACAAAGAGGGTGAACTTTTTAGAAGGGCATTTCAGGTTCATTGAAAATAATTTTAGTAAACCCTAGTTGTTTCCAGGGGGGTGTTGGGGTTTCTGCCTTCCCCATTTCAAATTTAAGAGGAATTTAAACATGATGCACACTCTAATGCTTGAACTAACTAAGGTGTGACATTTGATCTCCATCTTTGGGGCTCCATGATCATCGTTGTCACCGGCATGACACCATGATCTCCATCATCATGATCTCCATCATCGTGTCTTCTTGAAGTTGTCTCATCATCTATTACTTCTACTACTATGGCTAATGCTTTAGCAATAAAGTAAAATAATTACATGACGTTTATGTTGACACGCAGGTCATAAATAAATAAAGACAACTCCTATGGCTCCTGCCGGTTGTCATACTCATCGACATGCAAGTCGTGATTCCTATTACAAGAACATGATCATCTCATACATCACATATATCATTCATCACATCCTTTGGCCATATCACATCACAAAACACTTGCTGCAAAAACAAGTTAGACGTCCTCTAATTGTTGTTGCAATTTTTTACGTGGCTGCTATAGGTTTCTAGCAAGAACATTTCTTACCTACGCCAAAACCACAACGTGAATTGCCAATTTCTATTTACCCTTCATAAGGACCCTGTTCATCGAATCCGATCGGACTAAAGTGGGAGAGACAGACACCTGCCAGCCACCTTATGCAACTAGTGCATGTCAGTCGGTGGAACCGGTCTCACGTAAGCGTACGTGTAAGGTTGGTCCGGGCCGCCTCATCCCACGATGCCGCCGAATCAAGATAAGACTAGTAACGGCAAGCAAATTGACAATATCGACGCCCACAACTACTTTGTGTTCTACTCGTGCATAGTAACTACGCATAGACCTAGCTCATGATGCAACTGTTGGGGAACGAAGCAGAATTTTAAAATTTTCTACGCATCACCAAGATCAATCTATGGAGTCATCTAGCAACGAGGGAGAGAGGAGTGCATCTACATACCCTTGTAGCTCACGAGCAGAAGCGTTCAAGAGAACGGGGTTGATGGAGTCGTACTCGACGTGATCCAAATCACCGAAGATCCTAGCGCCGAACGGACGGCACCTCCGCGTTCAACACACGTACGGAGCGAGGATGTCTCCCGCGCCTTGATCCCGCAAGGAGGAGGGAGAGGTTGAGGAAGAGGGCTCCAACAGCAGCACGACGGCGTGGTGGTGATGAAGCTGCAGTACTCCGGCAGGGCTTCGCCAAGCTCTTATGGAGGAGGAGAGGTGTTGGGGAGGGGAGGGGCTGCGCCTTGGATGTTGTAAGCAGCCCTCCCCTCACCCCTCTATTTATAGGGGAAGGGGGAAGGGGGCCGGCCCCCTCTAGATGAGATCTAGAGGGGGGGCGGCGGCCAAGGGGAGGGGGGCTTGCCCCCCAAGCAAGGGGGCGCCCCCCCTTAGGGTTTCCCCCAACCCTAGGCACATGGGCCCTAGGGGGGTGTGGCGCCCCAGCCCACTTGGGCTGGTTCCCTTCTCCATACAGCCCATAAGGCCCTCCGGAAGAGGTGGCCCCTCCCGGTGGACCCCCGGAACCCCTCCGGTGGCCCCGGTACAATACCGATATGCCCCCGAACCTTTCCGGTGACAGTATGACAACTTCCCATATATAAATCTTTACCTCCGAACCATTCCGGAACTCCTCGTGATGTTCGGGATCTCATCCGGGACTCCGAACAACATTCGGTAATCACATACAAGTCTTCCTAACAACCCTAGCATCACCGAACCTTAAGTGGGTAGACCCTACGGGTTCGGGAGACATGCAGACATGACCGAGACGACTCTCCGGTCAATAACCAATAGCGGAATCTGGATACCCATGTTGGCTCCCACATGCTCCACGATGATCTCATCGGATGAACCACGATGTCGAGGATTCAATCAATCCGTATACAATTCCCTTTGTCAATCGGTACGTTACTTGCCCGAGACTCGATCGTCGGTATCCCAATACCTTGTTCAGTCTCGTTACCGGCAAGTCACTTTACTTGTACCGTAATGCATGATCCCGTGATCAACCACTTGATCACATTGAGCTCATTATGATGATGCATTACCGAGTGGGCCCAGAGATACCTCTCCGTCATACGGAGTGACAAATCCCAGTCTCGATTCGTGCCAACCCAACAGACACTTTCGGAGATACCTGTAATGTACCTTTATAGTCACCCAGTTACGTTGTGACGTTTGGCACACCCAAGGCACTCCTACGGTATCCGGGAGTTGCACAATCTCATGGTCTAAGGAAATGATACTTGACATTCAGAAAAGCTACAGCAAACGAACTGCACGATCTTTGAGCTAAGCTTAGGATTGGGCTTGTCCATCAAATCATTCTCCTAATGATGTGATCCCGTTATCAATGACATCCAATGTCCATAGTCAGGAAACCATGACTATCTTTTGATCAACGAGCTAGTCAACTAGAGGCTCACTAGGGACGTGTTGTGGTCTATGTATTCAACATGTAATACGATTTCCGGATAACACAATTATAGCATGAACAATAGACAATTATCATGAACAAAGAAACATAATAATAACCATTTTATTATTGCCTCTAGGGCATATTTCCAACAACTAATGTGTTTGTGAGAATTGCAGGATAACACAGGTAGAAGTCCCTCATTGATTCGGTTTTCCTACCAGAGATAACCCCCAAAAATGTATGAAGACATTGCAGTCAAAGGTGGTATGTGAAGACATTCACATTGAAGACTATGACAAGAGAAGACATCGCGTGAAGATTATGGAGCACGAAGACTTAGTTGTTTCGTTGTTCTTTTTCTTCTTTGTTGAGTCATAGGAACCACCGTACTGTTAAGTGGCGTCCAAGTGAACCAGTCAGAATTATTGAAGTGATGCTTAACCAAAATCCTATGTCTTCGAGCGAAGACAATGAGAGCAAATCTTGTCCAGAGTTGGATAAGTCAGCCTTACTTGTAGCCCAAGTAATGTTGTCGTGTGTGTTTGAAATCTGACCGTTGGAACACGTGTCAGTTCCTTAGTGACCCAGGGTCATTTCGGACAAATCAGGCCAGGTTGCCTAGTGGCTATAAATAGCCCACCCCCTACCACCATAAACGGTTGGCTGCTCAGAGTTAGTGTACGGCTTTTGTCATTTGAGAGCAACCCACCTCGAAGCCTTTGAGAGAGAATTCCTTGCGAGGACAAAGCCCTAAAAACCCAGAGCCAAAGAGTGTTAGGCATCATTAAAGTCTTCCTGTCTGTGTGATCTGAAGACTTATTACACTTGAGGAGTGTGAATCCTCCAGCCGGTTAGGCGTCGCGTTCTGAGCATCCAAGAGTCATTGTGGATCGTCGGTGAATGAAGTCTGTGAAGGTTTGTAAGTCTACCTTGAAGACTTACCAGAGTGATTGGGCGAGGACTGGGTGTCCTTAGCTCAAGGGGAATAAGGTGAAGACGTCGTCTTCTGAGTTGAATCTCAGCCTCCCTAACCAGACGTACAGTTGTCACAGCAACTGGAACTGGTCCAACAAATCATTGTCTTCAACGAGCCACTGGTTCCATCCTTCCCATCTCTTTACTTTCAGATTGGTCCTTGTGAAGTCATTGCCTATCTGCATTATCTATCTGTCTTCACTGTGTAACTGCTGTTCTGATTGGCTTCATACTATCTTCCATCCTGATCTATACTACCTAGCTGCTATTAGTCTTTGTGCTTCCTTCTCATTGAATACTTGACTACGGCTTGCTTAGTGTAGTCTACCTTCCGCTGCATGGTAATAGGTTTGTTTCTATCGTTTGTCTTCGAAACTTCCAAGTTTTGAAGACTTTAATAAAAATCGCCTATTCACCCCCCTCTAGTCGATAACTAGCACTTTCATATGGTTTCCCTGCAAAATATTTGTGTTAGTGCGACTCAGGTGAGTCCTCTGTCTGTATGAAGCCTTTGGACCATATGAAGCATGTGGTCTGGGGTTTGTCTTCTTCACTTGTGGTGTCATGATGACATTCACAGGAAGATTCTCCAAACACCTTTTCGGCACCCAGACTTTCTTCATAGGTGGCCCATTCCTGCAGTTAGTACCAATATACCTGGCAAACACTTCACCATTCTGATTCTTAAATAGTTTATAGTTTGCATCAAAGGATTCATCAATAACAATGGGATTATCACAAGTGAAGCCAGATAGGGTGGATGAATCCACTGAAGGTTCCTTTGCAGCAACCCATGTGGTTTTGGGGTACTGCTCAGGTTTCCAGTAAGAGCCATCAGCATTCATTTTCCTTTCGAACCCAACACCCTCTTTCCTAGGGTTTCAGTTCAGGATCTGCATTTTGAGGACATCACATAGTGTCTAATGTCCTTTGAGACTTTTGTACATCCCTGTTTCAAGCAATGTCTTCAACCTAGCATTTTCATCAGCAATAGCAGTGGCATCCTCAGCAGAGGGGTTAGTTACCACATCAACAGTTGAAGATATTGCAACAGTAGCAGCAGTAGAACATCCAGCAACAGAAGTAGCGTTGTCACGCTCAATGCATTTAAGACATGGTGGTTCAAATCCTTCCTGAGCGGAACTGATATGTTTGGCGCGAAGTGACTCATTTTCCTTTTGAAGATCTTCATGAGCCGCTCTCAATTTCTCAAGATCTTGCTTCCTTTGAAGATAATCATAGGAAAGCTTTTCATGAGTTGTTGAGAGCGTTTCATGATGACTTTCAAGTTCCTCATACTTAACATGAAGATTTTTTATGTCTTCAATTAAGGACTGAGATCGAGTCATTTCAGCGTCTAACAGGTCATCGCTTTTGTCTAACAGTTTTTGAATATGTTCCATAGATTTCTGTTGTTCAGTTGCAATTTTAGCAAGTGTTTTGTAGCTGGGTTTGGAACCACAATCAGAGTCATCTTCACTGGATGTTTGATAGTGAGTAGTGCGTGAGTTTACCTTGGCACCGCGTGCCATGAAGCAGTAGGTGGGAGCGGAGTCGTCCCGGTCATTAGCATCGGCGTCGGTGATGGAGTCATTGTCTTCAATGTTGAAGATGGACTTGGCAACGTAGGCTGTAGCCATACTTGCAATGCCAGAATCAGACTCCTCCTCAGACTCCACCTCCGCCTCCTCAGAAGCAGACTCCTCCTCTGAATCCATTTCCTTGCCAACAAACGCACGAGCCTTGCCAGATGAGCTCTTCTTGTGTGATGAAGACTTTGATGAAGACTTGGAAGAAGACTTTGAGTATTTCTTCTTCTTCTTGTCGTCAGAATCATATTCCTTGCTCTTCTTCTTATTGTTCTCATTGTCCCACTACGGACACTCAGAGATGTAGTGGCCAGGTTTCTTGCACTTGTGGCATGTTCTCTTCTTGTAGTCATGAGCAGAAGCTTCATAATTTCTTGAGCTAGATCGTGAGGACTTTCTGAAGCCTTTCTTCTTGGTGAATTTCTGGAACTTCTTCACAAGCATAGCAAGCTCCTTTCCAATGTCTTCAGGATCATGAGAAGTGCAATCAGAGTCTTCTTCAGATGAGGAAACAGCTTTTGCCTTCAAAGGACGAGTTCGCCCATAGTTGGGACCGTAGATATCTCTTTTCTCAAAAAGCTGAATCTCATGTGTGTTGAGCCTTTCAAGTATGTCAGACGGATCGATTGTCTTGAAGTCAGGGCGTTCTTGAATCATCAGGGCTAGGGTGTCAAACGAGCTGTCAAGTGATCTCAGGAGTGTCTTGACAACTTCATGCTTGGTGATCTCAATAGCGCCGAGGGCTTGAAGCTCATTTGTGATGTCAGTGAGTCGATCAAATGTGAGCTGAACATTCTCATCATTGTTTCTCTTGAAGGGGTTGAAGAGGTTGCGAAGGACACTGATTCTTTGATCTCTCTGGGTTGAGACGCCTTCGTTGACCTTGGAGAGCCAGTCCCAGACTAGCTTGGATGTTTCTAGAGCACTAACATGGCCATACTGTCCTTTGGTTAGATGACCACAGATGATGTTCTTGGCAGTGGAATCTAGTTGAACGAACTTCTTGACATCAGCAGCGGTGACACCTTCACCAGCCTTGGGAACGCCATTCTTGACGACATACCAGAGGTCGACACCAATGGCTTCAAGATGCATGCGCATCTTATTCTTCCAGTAGGGATATTCAGTTCCATCGAAGACTGGGCACGCAGCGGAGACTTTGATTATCCCTGCAGTCGACATAGCTAAAACTCCATGTGGTTAAACCGAATTACACAGAATAAGGGAGTACCTTGCTCTGATACCAATTAAAAGTGCTGGTGATCGACTAGAGGGGGGGGTGAATAGGCGATTTTTATGAAAGACTTCAAAACATGGAAGTTTCGAAGACAAACGATAGAAACAAACCTATTACCATGCAGCGGAAGGTAGACTACACTAAGCAAGCCATAGTCAAGTATTCAATGAGATGAAAGCACAAAGACTAATAGCAGCTAGGCAGTATAGATCAGGATGGAAGATAGTACGAAGCCAAACAGAACAAGCAGTCACATAGTGAAGACAAATAGATAATGCAAACAGGCAATGACTTCACAAGGACCAATCTGCAAATAAAGAGATGGGAAGAATGGAACCAATGACTCATTGAAGACAATGATTTGTTGGACCAATTCCAGTTGCTGTGACAACTGTACGTGTGGTTAGGGAGGCTGAGATTCAACTCAGAAGACCGCGTCCTCACCTTATTCCCCTTGAGCTAAGGACACCCAGTCCTCACCCAATCACTCTGGTAAGTCTTCAAGGTAGACTTCCAAACCTTCACAGACTTCGTTCACCGGCGATCCACAATGACTCTTGGATGCTCAGAACGCGACGCCTAACCGGCTGGAGGATTCACAGTCCTCAAGTGTAATAAGTCTTCAGATCACACAGACAGGAAGACTTCAGTGATGCCTAACACTCTTGGCTCTGGGTGTTTAGGGCTTTGTCCTCGCAAGGAATTCTCCCTCAAAGGCTTCGAGGTGGGTTGCTCTCAAACGACAAAAGCCGTACACTAACTCTGAGCAACCAACCGTTTATGTTGTAGGGGGTGGGCTATTTATAGCCACTAGGCAACCCGACCTGATTTGTTCAAAATGACCCTGGGTCACTACAGAACTGACACGTGTTCCAACGGTCAGATTTCAAACACACACGACAACTTTACTTGGGCTTCAAGCAAGGCTGACTTATCCAGCTCTGGATAAGATTTGCTCTCATTGTCTTCGCTCGAAGACATAGGATTTTTGTTAAGCATCACTTCAGTCATTCTGACTGGTTCACTTGGACCCCACTTAACAGTACGGTGGTTCCTATGACTCAACAAAGAAGAAAAAGAACGACGAAACAACTAAGTCTTCGCGCTCCATAGTCTTCATGCGATGTCTTCTCTTGTCATAGTCTTCAATATGAATGTCTTCACATACACCTTTGACTCAATGTCTTCATACATTTTTAGGGGTCATCTCTGGTAGGAAAAACGAATCAATGAGGGACTTCTACCTGTGTTATCCTGCAATTCTCACAAACACATTAGTCCCTCAACCAGGTTTGTCGTCAATACTCCAAAACCAACTAGGGATGGCACTAGATGCACTTACACTACCCCCTGGGCTCGCCCCTTATCTCATGGATGACTCGAAGACCCCCCTGACGTGAGACCGACGCCAAAAATTCCTATAAATACAGAAACCCCCGAAAAGAAACCTAGATCGGGAGTTCCGCCGCCGTAAGCCTCTGTAGCCACCAAAAACCAATCGAGGCCATGTTCCGGCACCCTGTCGCAGGGGGATCCATCACCGGTGGCCATCTTCATCATCCCAGCGCTCTACATGACGAGGAGGGAGTAGTCCACCCTCGGGGCTGAGGGTATGTATGAGTAGCTATGTGTTTGATCTCTCTCTCTCGTGTTCTTGATATGGCACGATCTTGATGTATTGCGAGCTTTGCTATTATAGTTGGATCTTATGATGTTTCTCCCCTCTATATCTTGTAATGGATTGAGTTTCCCTTTGAAGTTATCTTATCGGATTGAGTCTTTAAGAATTTGAGAACACTTGATGTATGTTTTGGTGATCAACTTGTGAGTTCTTTGACCTTTGAACTTATGCATAGGGGTTGGCACACGTTTTTGTCTTGACTCTCCGGTAGAAACTTTGGGGCACTCTTTGAAGTTCTTTGTGTTGGTTGAATAGATGAATCTGAGATTGTGTGATGCATATCATATAATCATACCCGCAAATACTTGTGGTGACATTGGAGTATCTAGGTGACACTAGGGTTTTGGTTGATTTATGTCTTAAGGTGTTATTTTACTACGAACTCTAGGGCTGTTTGTGACACTTATAGGAATAGCCCAATGGATTGATCGGAAAGAATAACTTTGAGGTGGTTCCGTACCCTACAATAATCTCTTTGTTTGTTCTCCGCTATTAGTGACTTTCGAGTGACACTTTTTTACATGTTGAGGGATTGTTATATGATCTAATTATGTTATTATTGTTGAGAGAACTTGCACTAGTGAAAGTATGAACCCTAGGCCTTGTTTCAACGCATTGCAACACCGTTTGTGCTCACTTTTATCATTAGTTACCTTGCTGTTTTTATATTTTCAGATTACAAAAACCTATATCTACCATCCATATTGCACTTGTATCACCATCTCTTCGCCGAACTAGTGCACCTATACAATTTACCATTGTATTGAGTGTGTTGGGGACACAAGAGACTCTTTGTTATTTGGTTGCAGGGTTATTTGAGAGAGACCATCTTCATCCGACGCCTCCCACGGATTGATAAACCTTAGGTCATCCACTTGAGGGAAATTTGCTACTGAAACCTCTGCACTTGAAGGCCCAACAAAGTCTACAAGAAGAAGGTTGTGTAGTAGAGATCAAGCTCTTTTCTGGCGCAGTTGCCGGGGAGGCGAGTGCTTGAAGGTATATCTTTAGATCTTGCAATCGAATCTTTTTATTTCTTGTTTTATCACTAGTTTAGTCTATAAAAGAAAACTACAAAAAATGGAATTGAGGTTGCCTCATATGCTTCATCTTTTTAATATCTTTCGTCAAAATAAGGATTCCGATAATTGTGCCAGTGTTAGAAGAAGGATGCATTAAAATGTTTGGCACTAAATCTTTGGATGATGAGCAAGATTGCAATGTTGTTAGTATGAATTCTTTGAATATTCATGATGCTAATTATATGCAAAGCCACAAGCTTGGGGATGCTATGTTTGATGAAGATGATATTTTTGTCCCCCATGTTTTGATGAGCAAATTTATTATGATGAAAGCATCCCTCCTATCTATGATGATTATTGTGATTACACTTATGTTATAAAGAATAATGATATCCATGAAACTTGTGATCATGATTTTAACTTTCAATTGGATTGTGCCTCTCATGATAGTTATTTTGTTGAGTTTTCTCCCACTACTATTCATGAGAAGAAATTTGCTTATGTGGAGAGTAATAAAATTTCTAGGCTTTAGATCATGAAAAGAATGCTTTATGTGATGGTTATATTGTTGAATTCATTCATGATGTTACTGAAAATTATTATGAGGGAGGAATATATGCTCGTAGGAATTGCAATAATATCAAGTTTCCTCTCTATGTTCTTAAAATCTTGAAGTTATGCTTGTTTTTGCTTTCCTATGCTAGTTGATTCTTGTTCCCATAAATTGTTTGCTCAAAAAATCCCTATGCATGGGAAGTGGGTTAGACTTAAGTGTGCTATTCATATGCTTCATGATGCTCCCGTTATGTTTCAATTCTTATCTTTCATGTGAGCATCTATCATTGAATCACTGTGCCTATCTAAAAAGGCAATAAACTAAAGCGCTTGTTGGGAGACAACCCAACATTTACCTCCTACTGTTTTTGTGTGTTCACATGATTAAGCTTCTGTAGTAATCATGTTTTATATCTTTTGTTTCAATAAGTGCCAAGTAAGACCTTTGGGATGGCTTATGGTGATAGCTGATTTGATCTTGCTGAAAAACAGAAACTTTTGCGCTCAGGAAAACAATTCTCATTTTTAACATAAGCGTGATAAAATATCGATTCCTTTTTTCAGAAGATTAATAAACAAATTTACCAAGTTTTCCTAATTTTCTAGAATTTTTGGAGTGACAAAAGTATTCAGGAGTTACAGATTACTACAGACTGTTCTGTTTTTGACAGATTTTGTTTTCTATGTGTTGTTTGCTTATTTTGATGAATCTATGAGTAGTATCGGAGGGTATGAACCATAGAGAAGTTGGAATACAGTCGATATTACACCAATATGAATTTATAATGAGTTCACAACGGTACCTAAGTGGTGATTTGCTTTCTTATACTAACGGAGCTTACGAGTTTTCTGTTAAGTTTTGTGTTGTGAAGTTTTCAAGTTTTGGGTAAAGATTCAATGGACTATGGAATAAGGAGTGGAAAGAGCCTAAGCTTGGGGATGCCCAAGACACCGCAAGGTAATATTCGAGGACAACCAAGAGCCTAATCTTGGGGATGCCCCGGATGACATCCCCTCTTTCGTCTTCGTCTATCGATAAGTTTACTTGAAGCTATATTTTTATTCACCACATGATATGTGTTTTGCTTGGAGCGTCATTTTATTTTATTAGGATTTGCTTGCTGATATTTAGAGTAATGTTTTCCATCTTTTAGTTCAATAAAAAAGGTCAAGTGTAGCCTTTACCATGCTCATTTTTCAAGTCTATATGTTGTTGTTTTAAAAACAGAAGATTTGTTGTTATATTTTGAATATTGGTGAATAGTCAGAACATGATAAAATCTTGAAATATTTACACCATCAGTAACAACAAATTATCTACATTGTGGTAATTTCTCAGAATTTGTGGAGTTAGGGACGTATGATTCCTCTTGCATTCTTTACAGACTGTTCTGTTTAGACAGATTGATGTTATGTTTGCATATGGTTGCTTGTTTAATGATTCTATTTGAGGATAGGAGTCTTAAATATGCAGAGGCATTTAGTATGCAATGTCAAATTATAATTTTAGTGATTTGCTACAGTAGATAATGATAAGGTTTAGCGTGGATTTGTACTAACTTATCTCACGAGTTCTTGTTGAGTTTTGTGTGGATGAAGTTTTTAAAAATTAGGGAAACCGCGATATGAAAGGAATTAAGGAGACACAAAAGCTCAAGCTTGGGGATGCCCAAGACATCCCTAGTTAACATTTCAAGAAGTCTCAAGCATCTAACCTTGGGGATGCCCCGGTAGGCATCCCACCTTTCTTCTTCACCAACTATCGGTCAGTTTGGTTGAGCCCAAGTTTTTGCTTCTCCACATGATATGTGCTATCCTTGCAATGTCATTTTATTTTGTTTTGCTTGATGTTTGAATAAAATACTTAAGATCTGAAATTTTATTTATGAGAAGGAGTCTTCACATAGTTACATAATTATTCAACTACTCATTGTGCTTCACTTATATCTTTCAGGGTAGTTTGTCATTTGCTCTAGTGCTTCACTTATATCTTTTTAGAGCACGGGGATGGTTTTATTTTAAAGAAATTGATGAACTCTCATGCTTCACTTATATTATTTTGATAGTCTTAGACAACATGGTAATTTTCTTTGGTTATAAATTTAGTCCTAATATGATAGGCATCCAAGAGGGATATAATAAAAACTTTCATATGAAGTGCATTGAATACTATGAGAAGTTTGATTCCTTATGATTGTTTTGAGATATGAAGATGGTGATATTAGAGTCATGCTAGTGGAGTAGTTGTGAATTTGAGAGATACTTGTGTTAAAGTTTGTGATTCCCGTAGCATGCACATATGGTGAACCGTTATGTGATGAAGCCGGAGCATGATTTATTTATTGATTGTCTTCCTTATGAGTGGCGGTCGGGGACAAGCGATGGTCTTTTCCTACCAATCTATCCCCCTAGGAGCATGCGCGTAGTACTTCATTTCAATAACTAATAGATTTTTGCAATAAGTATGTGAGTTCTTTATGACTAATGTTGAGTCCATGGATTATACACACTCTCACCCTTCCACCATTGCTAGCCTCTCTAGTACTGCGCAACTTTCGCCGGTACCATAAACCCACCATTTACCTTCTTCAAAACAACCACCATACATACCTATTATGGCATTTCCATAGCCATTCTGAGATATATTGCCATGCAACTTTCCACCGTTCTGTTTATTATGACACGCACCATCATTGTCATATTGCCTTGCATGATCATGTAGTTGACATAGTATTTGTGGCAAAGCCGCCGTTCATAATTTTTCATACATGTCACTCTTGAATCATTGCACATCCCGGTACACCTCCGAAGGCATTCATATAGGGTCATATTTTGTTCTAAGTATTGAGTTGTAAGTAAATAAAAGTGTGATGATCATCATGAGCATTGTCCTAGTGAGGAAAGGATGGTGGAGACTATGATTCCTGTTGGGGAACGCAGTAATTTCAAAAAAAATCCTACGCACATGCAAGATCATGGTGATGCATAGCAACGAGAGGGGAGAGTATCGTCTACGTACCCTCGTGGACCATAAGCGGAAGCGTTATGACAACGCGGTTGATGTAGTCGTACGTCTTCACGATCGACTGATCTAGCACCGAAGGTACGGCACCTCCGCGATCTACACACGTTCAGCTCGATGGCGTCCTGCGAACTCACGATCCAGTAGAGCTTCGAGGGAGAGTTTCATCAGCATGACGACATGATGATGGTGATGATGATGCTACCGGAACAGGGCTTCGCCTAAGCACTGCTACGATATAACTCAGGTGGATTATGGTGGAGGGGGGCACCGCACACGGCTAAAAGATCAATGATCAACTTGTGTGTCTATGGGGTGTCCCCTGGCCACGTATATAAAGGATGGAGGGAGGAGGAGGCCAGCCCTCATAGGGCGCGCCCAAAGTGTGGAGTCCTACTAGGACTGCCTAGTCCTAGTAGGATTCCACCTCCCACATGGAATAGGAAAAAGGGAAGGGAGAAGGAGAAGGAAGGAAGGGGGCGCCCCCTTTCCCTAGTCCAATTCGGACCAGTCCATGGGGAAGGGGAGCAGCCACCCTTGAGGCCTTTCTCTCGTTTCCCCTATGGCCCATTAAGGCCCAATACGAATTCCTGTAACTCTCTGGTACTCCGAAAAATACCCGAATCACTCGAAACCTTTCCGATGTCCGAATATAGCCTTCCAATATATCGATCTTTACGTCTCAACCATATCGAGACTCGTCGTCATGTCCCCGATCTCATCCGGGACTTCGAGCAAACTTCGGTCATCAAATCACATAACTCATAATACAAATCGTCACAGAATGTTAAACCTGCGGACCCTACGTGTTCGAGAACTATGTAGACATGACCGAGACTCATCTCTGGTCAATAACCAATAGCGGAACCCGGATGCTCATATTGGCTCCTACATATTCTACGAAGATCTTTATCGGTCAAACCGCATAACAACATATGTTATTCCCTTTGTCATCGGTATGTTACTTGCCCGAGATTAGATCGTCGGTATCATCATACCTAGTTCAATCTCGTTACCGACAAGTCTCTTTACTTGTTCCGTAATGCATCATCTCGTAACTAACTCATTAGTCACATTGCTTGCAAGGCTTATAGTGATGTGCATTACCGAGAGGGCCCAGAGATACCTCTCCGATACACAGAGTAACAAATCCTAATCTCGGTCTATGCCAACTCAATAAACACCATAGGAGACACCTGTAGAGCATCTTTATAATCACCCAGTTACGTTGTGACGTTTGATAGCACACAAGGTGTTCCTCCGGTCTTCGGGAGTTGCATAATCTCATAGTCTGGGGAACATGTATAAGTCATGAAGAAAGCAGTAGCAATGAAACTGTAACAATCATAATGCTAAGCTAACGAATGGGTCTTGTCCATCACATCATTCTCCTAATGATGTAATCCCGTTCATCAAATGACAACAAATGTCTATGGTTAGGAAACATAACCATCTTTGATAAACAAACTAGTCAAGTAGAGGCAGACTAGGGACATTTTGTTTTGTCTATGTATTCACACATGTACTAAGTTTCCGGTTAATATAATTCTAGCATGAATAATAAACATTTATCATGAAATAAGAAAATAAATAATAACTTTATTATTGCCTCTAGGGCATATTTCCTTCAATTCCCCCACAAGTCGGGATGAGACTCCGGACGAAAAAAGAAAAAAAGGAGAAAGGCCCAAATAAAAAAACAAATAAAAATGAGAGAAAAGAAGAGAAGGGGCAATGCTACTATCCTTTTACCACACTTGTGCTTCAAAGTAGCACCATGATCTTCATGATAGAGAGTCTCCTATGTTGTCACTTTCATTTACTAGTGGGAATATTCATTATAGAATTTGGCTTGTATATTCCAATGATGGGCTTCCTCAAAATGCCCTAGGTCTTCGTGAGCAAGCAAGTTGGATGCACACCAACTTAGTTTCTTTTTGAGCTTTCATACACTTATAGCTCTAGTGCATCTGTTGCATGGCAATCCCTACTCACTCACATTGATATCTATTGATGGGAAACTCCATAGCCCATTGATACGCCTAGTTGATGTGAGACTATCTTCTCCTTTCTGTCTTCTCCACAACCACCATTATATTCCACCTTTAGTGCTATATCCATGGCTCACGCTCATGTATTGCGTGAAGATTGAAATTTTTTTTAGAACATCAAAAGTATGAAACAATTGCTTGGCTTGTCATCGGGGTTGTGCATGATTAAATACTTTGTGTGATGAAGATAGAGCATAGCCAGGCTATATGATTTTGTAGGGATAGCATTCTTTGGACATGTTATTTTGAGAAGACATGATTGCTTCGTTAGTATGCTTGAAGTATTATTGTTTTTATGTCAATATTAAACTTTTGTTTTGAATCTTATGGATCTGAACATTCTTGCCACAATAAAGAAGATTACATTGATAAATATGTTAGGTAGCATTCCACATCAAAAATTCTGTTTTTATCATTTACCTACTCGACGACGAGCAGGAATTAAGCTTAGGGATGCTTGATACATCTCCAACGTATCTATAATTTTTGATTGTTCCATGCTATTATATTATCCATCTAGGATGTTTTATATGCATTTATATGCTATTTTATATGATTTTTGGGACTAACCTATTAACCTAGAGCCCAGTGCCAGTTTCTGTTTTTACTTGTTTTTGAGTTTTACAGAAAAGGAATACCAAACGGAGTCCAATTGACGTGCCAATTTTTGATGATTTTTTATGGACCAAAAGAAGCCCCTGAATTAAAAGAGTTGGGCCAGAAGAGTCTCGAGCCATCCACGAGGGTGGAGGGCGCGCCCTACCCCATGGGCTCGCCCCCCTATCTCGTGGATGACTCGGAGACCCCCCTGACGTGAGACCGACGCCAAAAATTCCTATCAATACAGAAACCCCCGAAAAGAAACCTAGATCGGGAGTTCCGCCGCCGCAAGCCTCTGTAGCCACCAAAAACCAATCGGGACCCTGTTCCGGCACCCTGCCGGAGGGGGGATCCATCACCGGTGGCCATCTTCATCATCCCGGTGCTCTCCATGACAAGGAGGGAGTAGTTCACCCTCGGGGCTGAGGGTATGTACCAGTAGCTATGTGTTTGATCTCTCTCTCTCTCTCTCATGTTCTTGATATGGCACGATCTTGATGTACAGTGAGCTTTGCTATTATAGTTCGATCTTATGATGTTTATCCCCTCTATCTCTTGTAATGGATTGAGTTTTCCCTTTGAAGTTATCTTATCGGATTGAGGCTTTAAGGATTTGAGAACACTTGATGTATGTCTTGCATGTGCTTATCTGTGGTGATAATGGGATATTCACGTGATCCACTTGATGTATGTTTTGATGATCAACTTGCGAGTTGTGTGACCTTGTGAACTTATGCATAGGGGTTGGCACACATTTTTGTCTTGACTCTCCGGTAGAAACTTTGGGGCACTCTTTGAAGTTCTTTGTGTTGGTTGAATAGATGAATCTGAGATTGTGTGATGCATATCGTATAATCATACCCGCAGATACTTGTGGTGACATTGGAGTATCTAGGTGACATTAGGGTTTTGGTTGATTTGTGTCTTAAGGTGTTATTTTACTACGAACTCTAGGGCTGTTTGTGACACTTATAGGAATAGCCCAATGGATTGATCGGAAAGAATAACTTTGAGGTGGTTTCGTACCCTACAATAATCTCTTTGTTTGTTCTCCGCTATTAGTGACTTTCGAGTGATACTTTTTTGCATGTTGAGGGATTGTTATATGATCTAATTATGTTATTATTGTTGAGAGAATTTGCACTAGTGAAAGTATGAACCCTAGGCCTTGTTTTAACGCATTGCAACACCGTTTGTGCTCACTTTTATCATTAGTTATCTTGCTGTTTTTATATTTTCAGATTACAAAAACCTATATCTACCATCCATATTGCATCTGTATCACCATCTCTTCGCCGAACTAGTGCACCTATACAATTTACCATTGTATTGGGTGTGTTGGGGACACAAGAGACTCTTTGTTATTTGGTTGCAGGGTTGTTTGAGAGAGACCATCTTCATCCTATGGCTCCCACGGATTGATAAACCTTAGGTCATCCACTTGAGGTAAATTTTCTACTGTCCTACAAACCTCTGCACTTGGAGGCCCAACAACGTCTACAAGAAGAAGGTTGTGTAGTAGACATCATAGCACAAGTGTTGTAAATATACAACACTTGGCCGGCTAATGCAAAATCGCATGACTGCCCCGTACGACGCTTAATCGAAGCCGTTTGCCCCCAGGCCTCCACCCCGCTAAAGGCCACCGCCACCGCTCCGCCGCCAAAGGCCATCGCCGCCCGCCCCGACCCCGCCACCTCGGACGGCCACTGAAGCGTTCGTCGCCCATCCAATATCGCATCAACTGCCCCTCCCATTTCGACCAATTTCGGCCAACCGCATCATTTGCCCCGAAGCGACCCAATATAAATCCAAAATTGACCTCAGAGTCTTAGCATTATGCATATTAGCCCTCATGAGGATCAACAAAATCATCAATGAAGAGAAGATCATCTGAGGGGAGGGGGCATCTCTACAAAATTTTGCTCCCGAATATTTCCATTCTCCTCAGCATGCGTTAGTACAACAGTCAAACTCTCCATACATAATGGGAACATATAAGGAGATAAAGGGTCACCCTGTTGTAATCCTCTCGTAGGCTTGAAACTCTCGTGTTCTTATGCATTAAACCGAACCCAATATTCAACAATGGAGACACACTGGATAATAAAATTTACCCAATTATCCTGGAAACCCAGCTTTAGCATGATCTCCTTCGAAAAAAGCATTCAACCCTATCGCAAGCTTTATGCATATCAAGTTTGATTGCGCGCAACCCCTCTTTCTCTTACCTTTTATTTTAGTAAAATACTCACAAGCCACTAAAACACAACTCCATTGTTGTGTTATGTTGGCCAACATGCATATCAAAGTCTCACCTCAATGCCTTGCTTGTTCTTTTGGTCCACAAGATACAAAGCATGTGTTATTTCTCTGTTACAAAGAAAGATGTTTGGAGAGGTTGGGTTTGGACGAAATTATCGTGAGAGCATGTGAATTCGATCATGCGGACGAGGCGGTCCTGGAGTTCTTACTTCTTATGCCTGAGCAGGATTTGTCTTCTGTGGAGATTTTGAACGCTCGAGACATGATCACCATCACTACCTAGTATCTGCGGTGGGAAGGACATAAATATGTCCATGAGCAAACAACCCAGAGCGCCTCTCGGATTTCTAGGATTCAGACACTTTCAACAAATTTTGTTATTGTTCCTCTCCAAGAGCGACAATAAAATGGGGTTGGAGTCCTCCCCCTGTGGATTTTGTAAAACTCAATGTTGATGCATATTTTGATCATGGTCAGCTTAGGGGCACTGTCGGGGCCATCCTCAGGGTTGATAAAGGCAAATTCATTGCAGGGGGGTTGGGTTATCTCTTGCGCAAAGGGCGGGATGCAATAGTCTTGTCATTAGTTGTGACATTTGAAGGTCATTGACACCATAAAGAGAAGAGGATGTTCTGCGGGCACAACAACAATGGTTTTTGACGACTGTTATTATTTTGCGTGTAATTTTCCTATGTATAGGTTTGAGCATGGTAATAGAGAAGCTCGTGAATTGGCTAAGTTGGCTAGATTTTTTTTGATTTTTGATTGGTTTGAGAAACCTTTGAACGATACTTTATACCCATTGAAGTATTTATAGGTTTAAGCCTAGATGACGTATCTATTATACTCATTGAAGTATGTGGGTTTTTGTGTAAAAAAGTTAATTAGTAATTAAATATTTCTTAAATTGATTGGGTTATTCCCCTAAAAGAGACTGGGCAATAACCACCTTTTATACTTCCTCTCTCCCAGTTTACAGGGCGTGCGCGTACCCCTAGATCGTCAATTTGACTAACCTAATATAAGTCATATATTACAAAAAATATACCAAAACTTCAGATGTTCTATTTTCAAAAAGTATAATTTTTATGTTATATAGTTTATATTAGGGTGATAAAATTGGTAACCTAGGTATACGCGTAGGACTTGTAAACTGTGACGGAAGGAGTAATTGAAATACTTTATAAGTCGTTAATTTGCTCTCGCTCGCAGGCTCGTATATTCCTTTGCCTTCATTGTTGCTCTTCGTTGCTTGGTAAGCAGAAGAAAATGAATATCCAGGCCCCGGATAAACATGGATGGTCGATACCAGCCGGAAGCAGACATATAATATGGCGCTGCAGTATAGATCTCACTCACTTGTCAGCTGCAGAGATCAATAGAGCGTTGGTACGGCGTGTCTGATCGGGGAATGAGTGAGAAGTGCATGCAGGACACGTACCTAGGCAACGTGCTATGTAGTCTCCGTCCGCAGAAGACAAGCAGTGATAATGCACACCACTCCTACTTCAGTTGTCGTGCCCATCTTCTTATCCCGAGCCTGTGCCATATGGATGCGATTCGCCAGTGAGCGATGAGCTGTGTTTATTTTGTCGCGTCCCCGTTTCTCACTTGAGCTGAGCTGATCCTGCCAATGCCCTACATGCTGCTAGGTGGACCGGCTGCCTCAGAGAGTCAAAATTTTCACCAGTTCCTGCACTGTATATACAGGGTAGCCACCGGCAGAAAGGAAAATGCATCGTAGTGTTGCTTGAGACAAGAGGTTTGTGTTGATTAAACTTTGCATGCAACATAATCGGAGTAGATCAAGATGTGTTCTGTAACTTCTGCAGAATATTTTCTTTATAGGAAGGCCTAAGTCTAAGTATTACATGTCCTTATAAAAGCATCTTTACAGAAAAGAAATTACATCAACATTCTTGAACATGTAGATTTTTTTTTCTCCTGCATCCATGAGGACGCGCCAGGGATAAATCTCGATTGGATGAAGAAACGAATAGCATTGAGCATGTATGCTAAGAGCATGCCCAGCCGCGCCATAAACAGGTCTTTCCCAGGCGATTTTTTAGCGTCAGCGTCTAAAAGTCGGTCCAATCGCGTCCTCAGGAGATCGTTTTTCATCAGTTTGGGCCGAAACTGACGCCGGCGGATTCAGACCGAACCCGACGCGCTGGGAGATGCCGCGGGACACTAGGGTGAGCGATTTTGGCGCGAAAGAGCCGCGGGCCCGCCGAGTCAGCGACACGCGCCTCGTCTTTCATCAGAACGCCTCGGTTTCTTGCGGGGAATCAATGACGAGGCTGCCGCCGGTCAGCCTTACCATTGATTCCTCACGGGCGGCGCGTCAAGGGCGGCGTGGCGACGCCTCTCCTCCCGCCACGTGTACACACAGCACGGGGCTATAAAACCAGCGCCCCCTCCCCTCTGGCCACACCAGCATCCGCCGAGTTCCACCTCTCTCTCCGTACGCTGACGTTCCTCCCCTTCCCTCCTGCCCAAGCCCAAACCAATGGCCGAGCGCTTCCCCGACGATGCGGTGGCGGCCAACGGCTTCGGCCGCCGCTCGCTTCACGAGTGGGAGACGTACCTCTTCTTCGAGGCGAACATCCCGGCGCCACCGGACATGCGCGCCGAGCCGACAAGGTGGAGGCTCAGCAACGGGGGCGTCCCCATTCCCCCGGTGCCCGACGTCGACGCGTACCCCGCCATCTTCGCCGTCGAAGTCGACCGCGTGCGGGCGTCCCTGATGGAGGAGCAGCGCGCCCTTCCTCAGTACGCCACCGAAAACCACGCGTCGTGGGTGGCGTACTTCCAGCGCCGGCAGGCGCAGCGGCTGGCGTCCATCAACGGGGCGCCGCTGGTGGGGGCACTAAGAACAGCGACGGGCGCCGCCTATGATGGGGCGCCCCCGGTCGCACCCTCCACGAGGTACTCCAGTACCTCGAGGGCGGCAATGACCCGCCGCTGGCATACCCTGCCGCGGCGGCCGGAGCGCCGGGCAATGGATGCCCAGGAGGTTCGGCTCCTCCTCGTCTTCCTGCTCTCAATCCTCCTCCCGCTCCTCTTCCCATTCCTCCGGCTCGCCGGCGGTGTTCGCCGTCAAGGCCGAGCCCGCAGCGGAGATGGCGCTCGGACGGCGCACCCGCAGCGCCGGCATTATCATCAACAAGGGCGGCAGGCGCGCCCCCTCCTTGGCTCCTCCGCGCTACGTCAAGCCAAAGGCAGAGCCGGGGCTCGCCACCGTGAAGACGGAGCCGGGGCTTCCCATCGTGAAGACGGAGCCCGGGCTCACCGGCAGCGTCAAGGAGGAGCTCGACGACGCGGCGGCCCTGAAGTGAGCACGGGACGACTGGGCGCAGACGGAGCTGCAGCGCCAGCGCCTCGCCTACGAGCGGTTCGAAACTCGACACCATGGCCGGGATGAGGGAGGCATCGTCGTCCTTGACGACAGCGACGATGCCGCCGCCGCCGTGCCGCCGCCACCGGTCCGACACGGCGACGCCGGGCAGGGGTCCAGCAGGGGCGGCCGCGTCAAGGAGGAGAAGGCCGCCGCCGCCGCCGACGAGGATGGCGGCGACGTCGGCGAATTCTTCGCCCCTTAGGTGTGTTTTTTAATAACTTATGTAATGTCAAATATGTTAAATATATGTCCAGTTTGCCGAATTTAGCCAAATATTTTATCCAATTTATCGAATTTTGCCGAATTTCATTTTTTTATAAAAAAACAACGTGTGGGGCAACCCTGGAACCCGCGGCTGGAAACCCGCTCGCCCCCATACCAATTTTAACACCGGCTTATCCCCAGACGATGATTTTACGCATCCCCTAGGAGCCAACAGCTGAAGATGCTCTAATTAAGGAGCAGATAGCTAGCAGGCGTGGCCATCTACTTAGAAGCTCTACCACTAAACATCGAGTAACCATAACTTTGGAGACACACGTAGTTAAGTCTAAAAACCGGCCGACCTGACACATGATGTCAACATGAGCTTGGGTATACTAACGTACTCCCTCTGTAAATTAATATAAAAATGTTTAGATCACTATTTCAATGATCTAAACATTTTTATACTAGTTTATGAAGGAAGCATATGATAACCATTAATTATGCTGCGCTCCGTCCTGACTTGGGGAAAATGGAACAAAATGGCACCGTCCCGGTATCCAGAGAAGCATCGAAGGCGGGGAAAATGACGCAAACAACAATAGCACTGTTGTACAACACCATATTCCGTTAGTGCTAAACGGATAACGTTCTCCCTAACGACAGCTAGCAAGGTTGACAATGTAGCGTAAAGACTTGCGTAAAAGGTCGTGCAAGTTGCACGTGAAGATGGGGAGGAGGAAGAAGAAATCATGACACATGGAGCTGGAGGGATTCGTTCAGATTAACGAACTGCAATGCGCGGTTGACCTCCGATGCGGTTTCTCTAACCGATGAAGCAGCTGTCACATGGATCGCAGCGCCGCACAGGTATCACCCCAAATTTAGTTTTCAAATGGACCGGCCGTCCATACATGTGCAAGCGTTTCGCACAACAAAAGATGATCATCAAGTCACGGGGCCAGACTTCTACTGTATTAGATTTTTTTTAAGACAGCCCCGTCCACTTCATATCAGAGAGCAATTGTCCGAGGAATTGTTACAAGATTGTGTGGGACATCAAGCCACACATGCCTATCAAAATCGAGATGTAAAGAAAACTTCGCTAAACTGTCCGCTTCAAAGTTTCTACAAGATTGTAATACGATGGGTGTTGTAACACAAACTTTAACCTTCTTTTCCTCATCTTAATTAATGAATGAGGCAAATCTTTTGTCTTCTTTCAAAAAAAAAGTTTCTACATGCAGTCCTGAAAATGAAATTACATTTGACGTTCACTTTCCATGATCACCTTAACATTGGCTCCTCCCATTTGTGAATGAATGTACTTTATCACTGAGCTCCTACCTGAAGAAATAATGATGCATTGCACCGTCAGGTCACTTGCTAGGCCCTGTGCTTCACCGCATGCTAAAATTTTCAGACTGTCACTTCGGTGATACCATTGAAAGTGATAGAATAAAACCCCAAATAAGCTCCGTTGTTGTTACGACAAACGACTGCCCCAACTCCTCACTTGCCATGTTTGTTGAGGACATCATTGGCATTTACTCCCTCTGTAAAAAAAATATGAGCATTAAGAGCAACTCCAACGGGCCGACCCAAACGGATGGTGATTTTATCCGCTTTTTGTCCATTTGGGTCGGCCAGACGGACACGGATGTCCGCTTCCGCATTTGGGTCAGCGTGTGCGCCCAACGCTGGCCTGAACCCATTTTAACGTCGCTAAAAAAATATGAACGCATGGATATTAAAAAAAAGAGACAACCTTAATTAAACATTAAAGCCGGCCATGAAGGCCGGCGAGAGTCCAGACGTCCACATTTGCATTTAAAAAAATAAAAACAGCCTAAACTACGAGGCGGCGCGTTGCCCTAGGCGCCGTCGTCGTCGTCCTCGGGGTCCGTGAGGTCGATGAGCGTCGGCGCCGGCTCGGCCCAGGCGAACGCCGTGTTCCAGAGCGCCGTCATGTCGGGCTGTGCCGGCGCAGGCAGTGCCAGCGCGGGGGGGGGGGTGCGGCCGCCTGTGCAGTCACAGCCTGGCGCGCCTCCTCCTCGGCCTCACGCTGCTCCTCCTCGAGGTCGCGCTCGAGCATCTCGAGGTACTCGCCGTCGCGGCGCTCCTCGGCCACCTGATCTTGTGCCAGTGCTCGAGGTACGCCGCCTCCTGCGCCAGCGTCGCTCCCATCCAGACCGGCGGCGCGCGTACCCACTCGCGCACTACTCCCGTCCAGGAGTAGCGCTTGATGGGGGACAGCTCCCGCTCCGACTCCGGCTTGATAGGGGACGGCGGGGCCACCGACGGCACCACGTTGTCGCCCGCCGCGGAGAGGGCAAGGGCCTGTGCCATTGCCGCCTCGTACCGAGCCTCCTCTTCCGCCTCTGCCCTGCGCCTCTCGTCTTCCTCGCTCTACCGGTAGACGGCCGCGAGGGCCGCCAGGTAGGTGTCCTCCGCCGCCTGGTCCTCCTCGCGGATGACGAGCGCCGGTGGCGGCGACCTCTGGTCGACCTCGCGCACGCCCCGTCGCCTCGCCTCCTCGTGCTCGAAGGCGAACCACCTCGCCCAGTTGGGCGAGTCGATTGCGTAGGCGGGGTCGCGTCGCTGCTCCGGCGTCAGCAGCACCCGCCGGCGCCGCACCTCCTCCGCGTGAGCCCGAGCCGTCCGCGGCGCCGCCGGCACTGGGATCCTATCTGGATCCAGATGCCAGTTGTGCGGCAGCGTCACGTCGGGATACGGCAGAGGCTGGCGGTGCTGCCAGTGCCACTCCGCCTGGTGCACTGGCACGTTCACGCGTTGCCTCTGCCGGCGAGGCACCGACGCCGGCGGAGGCGGAAGGAACTCTGAGGGGAAAGGGGTGGCGGGGGCCTTGCCCTTGGCCTTGCTGCTGCTGGCGCCGGAGAAGAGGCCCATCTCGCTGTGGTTGTGGTGGCTAGGTTTTGCCGGCGACAAGGGAGCAAAGGTTGGCAGATGTGGACGGCGAGTTTGGATGAGGACGGCCCCTCCGCACGGTCGGCTTAAAAAGGACGAGCGCCGTCACTGACGCATGGGCCCGTGGTCATAAATTAAGCTGACCTTGTGGGCATCGGGTAGTTGGACGGCCGCCATGTGAGGACACGGCGGATAGCGAGAAGGCGCGCGAAGCGTCGGTTCGGCGTCTGCGCCGACGCATTTGGGGCGCAAATTTGGGTCGCAAATGCGTCGGCGCGGACGCGACGCGGATGTGATTTGGATTTGGATCGGCGCGTTGGGCCGCCACTTTTGTTCGCGCCGATCCAAACGGACGCAGGCGGACAAAATGGATCGGCCCTTTAGAGTTGCTCTAAGACCAGGTGTTCTAAATTCTCTTATATTTCTTTACAGAGAAAGTACTTTAACATACCCTTGAAGATGGGGAGACCAGGGTACGCTTCCAGTTTCCCACACCCTAGCATTTGGTGGCAATACCTTTTTGTGACTTGCTCTAGATCAGTTATGAAACTCTTTTCAAACATGTGCGTGGACATGGAAGGCTGGAAGATGTTCTCATGGATTGCTTTTCTACGAGCAGTTCAAATTTGTTAGAAGGGAGAGAGAGATTGGTGGAATAGTTTTTTTGTATTGCTTGAGCCTCGTGGGCATATATATATAGGAGTACAATCATCTATTTGGAGTACAAGACAAGTCAGAATAAATCTTAGTCTATCTCGTATTTCCTAATAAACATTATACTCAGCACCCCCTCCCCTTCGCTGTCACAACGGTAGCGACGCAGACGGTGAGACTGGAGAAGAATTCGAAGACAAGCCGACGGACACCCCTCCCCCCCACACACACACATAGTCGTAACGGTCGATGCATCGCGGAGTCGTGGCTGGAGTGGAAACCATGAGGTTGCTCAAGCAGGCGGTAGCCATTTGTGCCGTTTGTCGATGTAACCCAGAGCGTGGGTGGTGGAGCCGTGGTCAAGGTAGCCATGCGAAGAATGTCGTGGTTGATGTCGAATCGGGGTGGCCGGTGTCGAGGAAGTCGCCGTGGAGCCGCGGGCGCAAAGAGGCGCCGAGTTAGTCATGGGCGTAGTAATGATGCGCCGGGGAGAAGATGTTGTTGACGACGCGTCGCCCCGGGGTTGTCAAGCCTAGGGACATATCGTAGATGAAGGCACGCACCAGTGTTGCCAGCATCGGGCATGCATAGACGGACGAAGACGAAGTTGACGAAGCGCCGCACCAGGCTTGCCAGGCCCGGGGACACGTCGTGGATGAAGGCACGCTTCGGTGTTGCCAGCACCGGGCATGCGTAGATTGGGACCTGCACGAGCTGTACGCCATGTCGAAGAAGTCGGAGAAGCAAGTAGAGAAGGACTCGACGACGGTTGCAGCGCCAATCGGCGCGGGGCTGATGTTGCCCGCGGTTGTCGGAGTAGACGAAGTGGTCGGGGTAGATGACGGCGACGCTGACGATGGGCCGATGTTGGACGAAGACGAAGGAGGTGGACGGGCAGCTACGGCGGCTACGGGGGTAGCGGCGTCGACGGCCAAAGAAGAGCGGCGGCGGCGGCCTGACGCAACCCGATCAAGTATAGATCAGAAAACCAAAAAGAAAAACACCGATCACCACGACCGGCAAGAGAGCGAAAAAATCCGAAGCAAGGGTTCGGAAAAAGACTCTCTAGGGCAGCCGGTCAACACGACCGGCGGACGAACCCTAGGTACGGGCGGCGCGGCCCCGGCGGCAGTCATGGAGGCCGACCGCCCTGAGGGCGGCGTGCGGGTGCGGAAGCGGCGGCGGCTAGGGTTTAGAACCCGAAAACTGATACCATATTAGAAAGGAGAGAGGGATTGGTGGAATAGTTTTTTATATTGTTTGAGCCTCGTGGGCATATATATAAAAATACAATCATCTACTTTAAGTACAAGAGAAACCGGAACAAATCCTAGTCTATCTTGTCTTTCCTAATAAACATTATACTCAACAAAATTGGCCATAAAGTCATCAGAACTAGTATGAAATCCACACGTGATAATGAGCTCATCAAAGCAAAAAGCCACTGCTCCCACATCCTTCTTCTCATGTTTCAATCATATGTTCCACCACATCATCCTTTGAAAGGGCCCAAACACATCTTGACATCAGACAGTTGATGAAAGCATGGTGCCAAGAATCCACAGTTTGTGATGATCTCAACATATTTCGGTTTTGGAGAACATCAGTGGAGTCGCTGTGTCAGCCCATGACCACCGATATAGCAAATTTGACCGAAAATGTCACTCCAGCAGAGTCGTTGTCATAGCCCTGAGTCGCCATAATATTCGAAGCGTGCTTCAAATCAAACCTGTGAGCCTTCATATATGGAGGTTGGGTGAGATGATATAGCGCACCCTTCATTCATTCAAATATTGATGCCACAAACATTTTAGGATACACGCTCTATTCTACCACCACCCACATCCCTGTTTCGCCTTACATTTTTTTAAAGAAACATAGAAACTTTATTCATTTGCGATAACAAGTACATCGTTTATGAGGAGGGATACAATTTCACTCAAGGGCTCCTCAAACCAGTTCAAAGATGAAGAAAATCTAGCTAACTTAGCAAGTTCATGTGCGACCCTATTTGCTTCTCTATTAAAATGCTCAAATTTAGTAATGGAAAAGTTACATGCTAAAAAATAACAATCGTCAAACATTGCCGCCGCTGTACTAGATGACCGTCCTTCATTGTTCATGGTTTCGATGACCTTCATGTTATCTGAGTTAATAACTAAGCGGTTGCAGCCCGCCCTTTGAGCAATAGATAGACCATATCTAAGCGCCATAGCTTCAGCCGTCAGAACGTCCGTGCACCAATCAATTCTCCAATTCCCCCTGCAATGAATTTTCCTTTATCATCTCTCAAAACAGCACCAGCCGTGCCCCTGAGTCGGTCATGATCAAAAGAGGCATCCACATTAAGTTTTACAAACCCCCTTGGAGGTTGGACCCAACCTCCTCTTTTCATCGTAGCCTTTGGTGATATAGCCAAAACATAGTTTAACGTAATTGCACGAATTCCCATGGAGATCTGGTTAGCGTCTTGGGTTTTCTCCTTATGGACCAGTTTTCGCCTCTTTCACCATAAATACCAAGTTGAAATTACAATTAATTCAAGGACATCCGGCATACCCAAGATCGGTCATAAGCTCCTGTTCAGGCATAGAAAGCAAAAATTCAAGCACCGGCTCACCAACATAATCAACTTCGCACGCTCTTTTAGTGACCTGATCTAGACCCAGTTTTTTCCGAACCTCCTTTGCTTTCCGACACTGAAATAATATATGTTTTGTATCCTCTAATCCAAAGGAACACGCCGGACAATTGGGGATAACCTTTATATGTCTATTTGCCAAATTAACTCTACACGGGAGGGTGCCATGCAGTGTGCGCCAAATGAAAATTTTAACCTTCAATGGACAAGATAATTTCCAAATCTCACTCCAAATAGGATTGATAGTCATATGTCCCATATCATCGGTTCTTCTTAATTTTCCCCCGTGTTGGTGTTCCCATTGCACTGCATAGGCTGATCGAACAGAAAAAGTTCCATTCTTTGAATAGCTCCAAGCGACAAAATTCAACATATCATGTTGTGACAAAGGAATTGCAAGGACCCTTTGTGCATCAACTGGCCAGAACATTTGTGTGACCAAATTTTCGTCCCAATTACTAGTAGCAGGATCAATTAAATCAGATACCCTTGAGATCAAATTACTCCCTCTCGGTGTGATTACTTTTCTATTTGCACAGTTAGGAATCCAAGCATCTTCCCAAATATCAATGTTGTGACCATTTCCAACATGCCAAATATAACCAAGATTTAGACAATTAACCCCTGCCATAATACTTTGCCAAGTAAAAGAAGAACCCTTTTTAGGCCTCTTTTGGTTCATAGGATAGGATTATCGTAGGAATAGGAATCTTGTAGGAAATGAGATGACATGTATCCCAAATCCTATGAGTAGGAATAGAAAATAAGATGTCATTTGGTTGACACCAAAGGAATTTTTCCATTGAGTCTAGGCTCATTTTTATTTTCCTATGAAATGTGGAGGATAGGAACCAATCCTATGTAGGAATAGGAATCCATTCCTATGAACCAAAGGGCTCTAAAGGAAAAAATCCTATAAGAATCATATTCTCTAGAATTCCTATGAATTCCTACAAACCAAAGGAGGCCTTAAGCTTTGTATTCAATAAATCACCATTTGGGAAATATTTAGCTCTCAACACGGTCGCACATAAGGAGTCTGGATTTTCAATAATACGCCATGCTTGTTTTGCCAGCATTGCTAGGTTGAAACAATGAATATCCCGGAATCCCATGCCCCCTTGATTTTTGGGTACACACATTTGTTGGAAATATGCCCTAGAGGCAATAATAAAAGCATTATTATTATATTTCCTTATTCATGATAATTGTCTTTATTCATGCTATAATTGTGTTATCCGGAAATCGTAATACATGTGTGAATAACAGACACCAACATGTCCCTAGTAAGCCTCTAGTTGACTAGCTCGTTGATCAACAGATAGTCATGGTTTCCTGACTATGGACATTGGATGTCATTGATAACGAGATCACATCATTAGGAGAATGATGTGATGGACAAGACCCAATCCTAAACATAGCACAAGATCGTATAGTTCGTTTGCTAGAGTTTTTCCAATGTCAAGTATCTTTTCCTTAGACCATGAGATCGTGTAACTCCCGGATACCGTATGAGTGCTTTGGGTATACCAAACGTCACAACGTAACTGGGTGACTATAAAGGTAGACTACGGGTATCTCCGAAAGTGTCTGTTGGGTTGACATGGATCAAGACTGGGATTTGTCACTCCGTATGACAGAGAGGTATCACTGGGCCCACTCGGTAATGCATCATCATAATGAGCTCAAAGTGACCAAGTGTCTGGTCACGGGATCATGCATTACGGTACGAGTAAAGTGACTTGCCGGTAACAAGATTGAACGAGGTATTGGGATACCGACGATCGAATCTCGGGCAAGTAACATATCGATTGACAAAGGGAATTGCATACGGGGTTGATTGAATCCTCGACATCGTGGTTCATCCGATGAGATCATCGTGGAGCATGTGGGAGCCAACATGGGTATCCAGATCCCGCTGTTGGTTATTGACCGGAGAGTCGTCTCGGTCATGTCTGCTTGTCTCCCGAACCCGTAGGGTCTACACACTTAAGGTTCGGTGACGCTAGGGTTGTGAAGATATGTATATGCAGTAACCCGAATGTCGTTCGGAGTCCGGGATGAGATCCCGAATGTCACGAGGAGTTCCGGAATGGTCCGGAGGTAAAGAATTATATATAGGAAGTGCTGTTTCGGCCATCGGGACAAGTTTCGGGGTCACCGGTATTGTACCGGGACCACCGGAAGGGTCCCGGGGGTCCACCGGGTGGGGCCACCTATCCCGGGGGGCCCCATGGGCTGAAGTGGGAGGGAACCCAGCCCAAAGTGGGCTGGGGCGCCACTCCCCTAGGGCCCATGCGGCTAGGGTTGAGGGGAAACCCTAAAGGGGGCGCCCCCTTGCTTGGGGGGCAAGCCCCCCACCCTTGGCCGCCGCCCCCCCCCCCTAGGACATTCCATCTCCTAGGGCCGGCGCCCCCCCTAGCACCCCTATATATAGTGGGGGAGAGGAGGGACTTGATAGACCAGCCCCTGGCGCCTCCCTCTCTCCCCGTTACGTCTCTCTCTCGTAGTATAGGCGAAGCCCTGCTACTGTGACGCCCTGCATCCACCACCACGCCGTCGTGCTGCTGGATCTTCATCAACCTCTCCTTCCCCCTTGCTGGATCAAGAAGGAGGAGACGTCTCCCGTCCCGTACGTGTGTTGAACGCGGAGGTGCCGTCCGTTCGGCGCTTGGTCATCAGTGATTTGGATCACGTCGTGTACGACTACATCATCACCGTTCTTTGAACGCTTCCGCACGCGATCTACAAAGGTATGTAGATGCATCCGATGACTCGTTGCTAGATGAACTCCTAGATGGATCTTGGTGAAACGAGTAGGAAAATTTTTGTTTTCTGCAACGTTCCCCAACAACATTTTCCACCAAGCTATCCAATGCATCCGCTTCTGATTATCCTCGTCCCCCACCAGAAATGAGATATCGCATCAGTGATTCCCTTACAATTGTTTTTAGGAATTTTAAAGACGGACATCGCATAGGTGGGAATAGCTTGTATAACAGATTTCAGGAGGATTTCCTTCCTTCCCGCGGATAAAAGTTTCTCTTTCCATCCACTTATCTTCATGATGATATGGTCAATCAGATACTGAAAACAGCCAGATTTATCCATACCCACATTCGCCGGTAACCCCAGATATTTATCATTCAGAGCTTCAGTCATGATATTGAGTGTTGTACATAGTTGCTCCTTGATTTCCACTTTTATATTGGGGCTGAAAAATATACTTGATTTATCCACACTGGTCAATTGCCCCGATGCTTTACAATACGAGTCCAGAATGGTTTTCAAAGCCTCTGCATTGTGAATACTTGCCTTCATTAGGATCAATGAGTCATCCGCAAAAAGAAGATTCGTAATCGGTGGTGCCTCTCTACACACTTTCACACCTTCAATTTTCCCACTTCCCTTCGCATGTGACAAGAGAGCAGGCAGCCCCTCAGTACATAGCAAAAATAAATAAGGCGATAACGGGTCTCCTTGTCGTAAACCTCTGGATGGCTTAAAACTCTCAGTTTCTTCAAAATTAAATCTAACTCGATATTCAACGGTAGAAACACATTGCAAGATAAAATTGACCCAACTCTCTTGGAAGCCTAATCTCAACATGATCTCCTTCAGAAAAACCCACTCCACTAGGTCATAAGCTTTATGCATATCAAGTTTGATCGCGCACACTCCTTCCTTTCCATCTCTTTTATTTTTTATTTTGTGAAAACATTCATAAGCCACTAAAACATTATCAGTAATCATTCGTCCAGGTACAAAAGCACTCTGTGTCGGGCTAATAATTTCTGGAAGGAAAACCTTCAATCGAGCGGCCACCATTTTGGATATAATCTTGTACACAACATTACACAGGCTAATTGTTTTAAACTGAGTTACCTTATCTGGTGAATTAATCTTCGGGATCATCACTATCGCAGTATCATTCCAGCCTTCTGAGATAGTGCATGTATTCGCGGCTTGCGACACTTCTTGGACGAGATCATCCCCCAGCATAGGCCAAAATCTTTTATAAAAAATAGCATGGAGTCTGTCAGGGCCCGGGGCCTTTAAATCTCCTATATCAAAAAGGGCTTTTCGGACATCATCAGCCGTATAAGGCGCCAGGAGGGCATTATTCATCTCATCTGACACTCTTTTCCTAACTAGGGATAGAACTTCCATACTGGGCTACCCCACTTCAGAGGTAAAAAGGTTTGAGAAATAACTCCTAATATGATTCTTTAATTTCGCTCCTTGTCGCCAAACACCAGTATCATCAAGAAGTTTTTTAATGTTATTCCTTTTCTTCCTGGCCGTTGCGGCATTGTGAAAAATGTTGGGGAACGTTGCAGAAAACAAAAATTTTCCTACTCGTTTCACCAAGATCATCTAGGAGTTCATCTAGCAACGAGTCATCGGATGCATCTACATACCTTTGTAGATGGCGCACGGAAGCGTTCAAAAGAACGGTGATGATGTAGTCGTACTCGACGTGATCCAAATCATCGATGACCAGCGCCGAACGGACGGCACCTCCGCGTTCAACACACGTATGGGACGGGAGACGTCTCCTCCTTCTTGATCCAGCAAGGGGGAAGAAGAGGTCGATGAAGATCCAGCAGCACGACGGCGTGGTGGTGGATGCAGGGCGTCACAGAAGCAGGGCTTCGCCAAGACTACGAGGGAGAGACGTAACGGGGGGGAGATGGAGGCGCCAGGGGCTCGTGTGAAATCCCTCCTCTCCCCCCCACTATATATAGGGGTGCCAGGGGGGCGGCGGCAAGGGGAGGTTTCCCTCCCCCCCAAGGCACCTAGGGGTGCCTTCCACCACATGGACTCTTCCATGGTGGAAACCCTAGGCGCATGGGCCTATAGGGGCTGGCACCCCAGCCCACTATGGGCTGGGTTCCCTCCTATTTCAGCCCATGGGGCCCTCCGGGATAGGTGGCCCCACCCGGTGGACCCCCGGGACCCTTCCGGTGGTCCCGGTACAATACCGATAACCCCGAAACTTGTCCCGATGCCCGAAACAGCACTTCCTATATATAATTCTTTACCTCCGGACCATTCCGGAACTCCTCGTAACGTCCGGGATCTCATCCGGGACTCCGAACAACATTCGGGTTTCTGCATATACATATCTTCACAACCCTAGCGTCACCGAACCTTAAGTGTGTAGACCCTACGGGTTCGGGAGACAAGCAGACATGACCGAGACGACTCTCCAGTCAATAACCAACAGCGGGATCTGGATACCCATGTTGGCTCCCACATGCTCCACGATGATCTCATCGGATGAACCACGATGTCGAGGATTCAATCAACCCCGTATGCAATTCCCTTTGTCAATCGATATGTTACTTGCCCGAGATTCGATCGTCGGTATCCCAATACCTCGTTCAATCTCGTTACCGGCAAGTCACTTTACTCGTACCGTAATGCATGATCCCGTGACCAGACACTTGGTCACTTTGAGCTCATTATGATGATGCATTACCGAGTGGGCCCGGTGATACCTCTCCGTCATACGGAGTGACAAATCCCAGTCTTGATCCATGTCACCCAACAGACACTTTCGGAGATACCCGTAGTCTACCTTTATAGTCACCCAGTTACGTTGTGACGTTTGGTATACCCAAAGCACTCCTACGGTATCCGGGAGTTACATGATCTCATGGTCCAAGGAAAAGATACTTTGACATTGGAAAACTCTAGCAAACGAACTATACGATCTTATGCTATGTTAGGATTGGGTCTTGTCCATCACATCATTCTCCTAATGATGTGATCTCGTTATCAATGACATCCAATGTCCATAGTCAGGAAACCATGACTATCTGTTGATCAACGAGCTAGTCAACTAGAGGCTTACTAGGGACATGTTGGTGTCTGTTATTCACACATGTATTACGATTTCCGGATAAACACAATTATAGCATGAATAAAGACAATTATCATGAACAAGGAAATATAATAATAATGCTTTTATTATTGCCTCTAGGGCATATTTCCAACAAAAAAGATGTATTACGATCTCCATGCATCAACCAGTTTGCTCTTCCTCTCTGTAGCCAAAAAATTTCCTCTTGATCTAACAAATTCTCGATGAGAACAAGGGCTTCCTTCTGGCGAGAGCGAGATTCCGCATTCATTGATCCCCGCCTCAACTTTTCCAGCTCTTTTTTTAATTTACTTATCCTTCTCTTTGGTCCTTTTAGAGTCTCTCGGTCCCGGGTGTGTAAATCAGCCTGCACTGCATGTGTACGTGCCGCAAGAGACGGATCAACACCCGCTAGTTTGGCCTTTTCCCATGCTGTTCGCACAATTTCTCCCACCATCTCTTCCTTAAGCCATCTAGCCTCAAATTGCTTCACACAGATTTTTGGGCTATTGAAAATATTCTCACCATAATATTCTGTGTCAAGGATTAAGGGACGATGATCAGAATGCACATGCTCCTCATTGATGATGCCCGCCTTTGGGAACTTATTTGACCATTCAACATTGCATACAACCCTATCAAGTCTCTCCCTAATCTCCCCTCTCCTCCAAGTGAAACAGTCGCGGACATATCCCAGATCATATAACCCACAATCTCCCAAACAATTCTGAAATTCTTGCATCATTGCATTTGGTCTTGGGTTACCTCCATCCTTTTCATGAGAATACATAACTTCATTAAAATCACCAAGAACAACCCACGGAGGCATTAGAATGTAAAGTGCGTAGGTCGGACCAAGATAAATGTTTTTCGTTCCAGGCCGGATGACCATAAAACTGCGTAAAGCACCAATCCACATTATTCTCATTCATAAATATTACATCAATAAAATACGAAGACAAGTAGTTCAATTCAACTTTATTCTCGTTTTGATAATATAATACAAGACCACCAGCCTTACCATCACTCTCTGATAAAAACATGAAATTAAAACCTAATTTACAACATAGCTCGTCAGCCTTTATTTTATTTAAATGCGATTTAGATAGAAAAACTATCTTTGGGTTCACCCGTCCTTGGAGCTCCATGAGCTCATAAACTGCCGTGGGGGAGAGCATACCACGGCAGTTCCATCATAGGATTTTCATTTGGCCCGGCGGACCTCCTCCTCAAAGGCTGCCGATGCGCCAGTTTCTTCCTTCTCTTCACCAACTGACTCCTCTCTCTGTTGCACATACTCCTCCTCCTTCTCTTCTAACTCCTTCGCGACATGTGTCACAACACCATAAACATCCTTCACTCTTTCTACTCTACCAGTACACACTCGTTTCGAAGAAACACTCACGTCGCCATATAGTAAATGCTCATAACTATCCATCTCTTTCTCAAAAGAAAACTCCAAGTCACTTCCTGTGCATGGAGCGTCGTGTATGTGTTCTCTTTTTTTACCTATTACTATCCTACGAGCATCTTCCGCGCTCTCACACCTTCCCTTTTTCTCTTTCTTCCCCATCCTCTTTAGCTGGCCTTGCCTATGATTCTTATTAGCACTAAATTTCAACAACACATTTTCATCCGTAGCGTCAACCGCCACCACAAATGCTGAGAGCCTCGCAGCAACAGCCCCCGGCAGGGCCTCCAGCACACCTGGCAGGAGGCCCGCCCGTGAGCCCTTGGCCCTCCTGGTCAGCGGTTTTCTGCCGGTGAACAGCAGCTGGTACAGCAGACTTGGAGGTGCTGAAACCCCCTGGCTGCATCCCCTCCTGACCAAACATCACACCCGATTGGGTGAGCATCAGGGACGCCAGCCCTTGGCCCTCCTGGCCAAGGCCAGTAGATGCCTTCGGCGCTGCAACCCGGCCCTCCTGACCGAGCGCAGCACCGACAAGAGTCGATGAAGGAGCCTCCGACGCCCGGCCCTCCTGGCTGAGCGGGAAACTAGGCTGGGCCGCCTTTGGCACTGCAGCCCGGCCCTCCTGACCGAGCGCAGCACCGATAGGAGTCGATGAAGGAGCCTCCGAAGCCCGGCATTTCCTAAACGGCGCCCTCTGCGCCCGTTACCGTTGTATGTGCAATCGGGCGCACACCCACGTTTCGCACCTGGGCCGACCCGCCTTACTCTTTTCTTCCCTTTTTTGTAAAATGTTTCAAAAATAGTGCAAAGAGGAGATTCGAACCCTCCACCAAACATGTTCCGTACAATACGCCAACCACGCTAACCAACAGGGACCGCGTCCATTTTATGATTAATAGCATCTTTTATTGTTCTTCAATTAACTGACGTGATTCTGTTTGTTTTGGCCAGTTTTCTTCTGTTTTTTTCTTTTTTCAATTTCGCGAACTTTTCTCGAGTTCACGAACATTTTTTGTGAATCTTTTTTCAAATCCGATGAACTTTTTTTGAAAATCAATGAACTCCTTTCAAAATGTGATGAACTTTTTTTGAAATGGATCAACTTTTTTCCAAATTGATGAACTTTTTTTTGTGAACCTTTTCTGAATTCGTGAACTTTTTTCACCATCGATGAACTTTTTGCAAATCCGATGAACTTTTTGTCAGAATCAACGAGCTTTTTAAAATTTTGATGAACTTTTTAAAATTCAATAAACTTTTTTTAAAATTCAATGAACTTTTTCTTTAAATTTGATGAACTTTTTTCAAATTCAATGAACTTTTTTCAAATTCAATGAACTATTTTCAATTTTGATGAACTTTTTTCAAATTCGATGAACTATTTTTCAATTTTGTGAACTTTTTTCTATACGGATGAACCTTTTTCCACATCAATGAACTTTTTTCAATCTGCACTATTTATGAGTTCTTTTTCGGAATTTGTATTTAAAAAAATCTATACAGCATATATATGTTATCTGCAGTATTGAATGGGTTAAATAGTACAGATTCCTGGTAGCAAACAAAACGTCGTGTCTGGTCTACTGGCTGCCATGGCGGAGTATTACTCTATGGGTGGCGGGTTCGATTCCTCGTGTGCACGGAATTTTTTGTTTGCGTTTGTTTTTCCAGCAAGGGTTAAATAGTACAGATTCCTCGTGGTGGGCCGGCCCGCTAGGCACCGCGCGTGCGCGCCGGTTTACCTCGGCGGCGCTTAAAGCGCCAGTTAGGAGCTCCCCCGAAGCCCGGCCCTCCTGGCCGAGCGGGAAACTAGGCTGGGCCGCCTTTGGCGCTACATTCTCGTCCTTGTCGGATACAGTGAGCACACTCGCCGCCTTAGCCACTCTGACGACGACACCCTCCATAGCCTTTGATTTGTTTTTGTTGTCGGGTGCGATGAACGAAGACTGCTCACCTCTAGGTAAACCTCGTAAGATAACCTCTCTCTTGTGTGACCTTTGACCCTTCCAGTAAGCATCTACACTAAGATTTTCTTGGGTAGATAGCTACACTCTTTTCTTTTGGAATACTACAAAAACGCTCGGAAGTATGACCTATAAGCCCACAACACTCACAATATTGAGGTAGTTTTTCATACTGGACATCATATCTAATTTTCTTGGAGCTTCCTAACGGGGTGAACTCTATAATGCTCTTGAGCGGCTTGTGCAGCAAGATACCCACACGCACTCGCAAGAATTTTTCAACTATGACATGATTACGGTGCGACACATCCACCACTTCCCCCAACTGATCCCCAAAAGTCCATCCCATACTCTCCGCCTTGAGCTCGAAAGAGACATCACGAACCTGGGCCCAAATGGGCATGAACCCAAGATCGATCTCCGGGTCGAATTCGCCCCTACCGTCGAACTCGGCGAAGATGATGCCGTCCCAATTATAGTGCCATGGTTGTGCCTTGAGCACAAACCGTCGATCCCCCTCAGAAGAGAAATTGAGGACAAAGCGTCCGTCCTCGCTGGCCACCTCTTGGACGGTGGCCGTACCCTGAAGCCGCCACGCCCCGGAGTTTCGGAGCTCGTCAACGATGGCCCGAGGGTTCATCTAGAAAGGTGCCAAGAAGCGTCCAACTACCAGGAAGCCAAAGACGGCCCTCCTAGCAGCCTCCATGTCGATGACAAGAGGAGGAGCCTCACCTCGGAAGCGTCTCATAGCCAACTTCCCCTTGTGCTCCGCCACCGTACGGCCAAGAAGGGGGTCGTCCCCCCTGGCCGTCACACGAGTCCTCACCACCGCCGCCGATTCCATCTCTTCTCCAGTACTCACCACCCCCTGTGTATCTCTCTCCCCACAAACCCCCTTAGCAGCACTCTTGTTCTCCATGGGACACGCTATCTGAACAAAGGAGAGAAGACCCGAGCCCCTCTCTGCTACTGCTTCCTGTGAAGAACAAAGGCACGACCTCCTAAGGAAGAAATAGCCCTCTTCCATGTCTATTGCTAAGGTAATTACGAAATTGAAGCACACAATTATGAGCAAATAACTATGATTTGTCCGTTTCCAAATCCACTCCCCACTAACTTCTCTCTGGTAACTGAAAAAATGGCGAGAAACAGCCCCCCGATTTTCATCCAGCCCCTGAATCGCGCCCCTCAACTGAAACAACGTTAAATCCTAGAAATTTGGGATCCTCCCATAACCAGTAGAGATCAACACCGAATCCTCTTTCTTTCCTATCTCCTTTTCCTTTTTAATTCTATCCCTAAATTCTACAGATGGCAGAATCACCTCTCCTGGACAGAAGGGATCCGACAATCCTCTTCCATAATTAGAAGCAGGCTCACCTGAGGATCCGCCCAAGATTTCCTCCGCCCTCTTCTTCAATCTTCCCAGGCAGCTCTTCCGGTCCGCGGCAGTCCGCAGGATTTGCTTCGATCTCGCCTTAATTTCTCTCCACTCCTCCGCGCTGAAGATGCCTCCGATTCGGCCCACCCCCGCACCCTCTCCTCCCTCCTCCTCCGCAGATAGCGCCGGCAACCCCGCCGCCATTCACTCCCTCTGGGACTCCGTCGCCGCCAGAACGCCTAGACGCTCGCGGGAGCTCTCTCTTTTTTTCTCTAGGGCTTAAGTCGTGTTGGTTGTTTCGCCACCCGAACCGCCGCGATTTGGACCTAGTCATCTTTGTTGAACCGTTCACGGACCTCCTATGATTGACTATATCTCTGCACCTTTCTTTCTGCCATCCGGCCACGCGATCTCAAAGGTAATTTTTCTCATCCTTTCCTTGTAGATGTAGTTCGGCGGCTCATATAATTGCGAAGATGACAAATAATGGGCATTATGTGTAAATGGTCCGATGATGGAGCTAACATTTTTTCATGATTCATCACAGGATGCGAGCTACGAGTCTGAGAGTGAAATGATGGACAACGAAGAAGACAAAGTAATAATGATAGTTGCGGAATACTCCCTCCGTTCCTAAATACTTGTCTTTCTAGGCATTTCAATAAATGACTACATACGAAGCAAAATGAGTGAATCTACACTCTAAAACATGTCTACATACATCCGTATGTAGTAGTCATTTGAAATGTCTAGAAAGACAAATATTTAGAAACGGAGGGAGTAGATAGCAACAACAGAAAGGAAAAGAAAGCGTCCAAAATCATAGGTTGGTCATGCAACATTCAGCCGGAACAGATACGTTAGCCACGAGCGTCTCATGTATGACTACTTTGTTGGGTTGTACCTTCCCACCTTATATATTTCGGCAATGCTCCCGCATGAACAAAGGTTGTTATGTTGAATTGGCCACAACATGCATGCGCTGAACCTTTGTTTTAACGACGGAGAAATGTCACCAGTCTCCTAGGGTTTTCCTCTTTTCAGAAGGTGGTTGTGACACTTCGGATGCTTGCATATGGCTCTCCTGCATATTCATGGGATGATCCTCTTCGAATGGCTGAAGATACAATCATTAAGTACACTAAAGTGTCTGCTGAAACTATGATGCGTGTTTATGGACCGGGGTATCTGCGAGCACCCTATGTCGAGGACATGGCCATGCTTCTAGCGATGCATTAGGCAAAAGGTTAGCCTGGGATTTTTAGGGGGTGTCGGCTGTATGCACTGGAATTGAAAGAATTTACATGTAGCTTGGCATGCCCAATCCGCCAGGCATTGCAAGGATCCAACCATAATTTTTGATGTTGTTGCCTCCAAAGATCTTTGGATATGACACTGCTACTTTAGATTGCATGGATCACACAACGACATCGATGTCTTACAGATATCCCATCTGTTTGCAAGACTAGCTTGTGGTACTTTTCCACCTTGCAACTTCACGTCGAATGACCATTGTTATAACCAAGACTACTATCTAGCCGATGGCATATATCCATCTTTTGGTCAACATTCGTGAAGACAATTTTTAGTTTTGAGAGCAGTAAACATAAGCATTTTGCGAAGATGCAAGAATCTCATATTGAAGACATTGAGACGGCATTTGGAGTATTGCAATTATTTGGGCACCAACTCGTTTCTGTAACAAGGATGACTTGGCAAATACCACGACACTTACGTGAGCCTACATAACATGATCATAGAGGATGAGAGGGATATGCGAGGCTCAATTTACTATGAAGATATCGTGACAATCGGCAGGCATCGCACACGCACAAAACACATTCAAGCATTTGTTGATGCATACCAAAAGATTGAACACCGGGCTTCCCATCATGAGCTTAAGAACGATCTCATTGAGCATCATTAACAGCTGGCTGAGAGATATTGTGTTTAAATTACTTTAATATTCATTTATTTGTACCTGAACAATTTATTTGATCGGATTATTTGCTGAGTTAAATCATTTGTTGTATTCAGATTAACGGTTCGTAATAATATTTGTTGAATTATGCTCATTGTTTGATTCAAATTGTTGTAAATAGGATAGAAAGAACGTATGGCCCAATAATATGTGGGCCTACTTGCTAGGCAAATATAAAAGCCGTATTTTGTCTAAAAAAATACAAAACCTGTATTATGACGACTCTATGTTTGGCACAATCTTTAAAACACTATGACGACTCCATAACAATTGCTCTTATATGAAATATAAGTGAGTTAAGCACACGCAGCCAAACAGCCATTTTGCCTCAGTCACCTAAATATCGTTTTTTCCTTTGTCGCTTAAGGCTGGTCATAGTGGGGAGTAACTTAGACTAGTAACATGCTTATGTTACTAGTCTATGTTACTACCTTCATAGTGAAGAGTAACATATATGTGATGTCATGCAAGCCATCATTTATTAAGATGTAGACTCATTTTGCCTTGGGATGTGTTATGTTACAGTAACATATTATGTTACTTCAACCATCTCTCTCCTCATTAAATACATGTCATGTAAGTAAATTTTTCTTGAGGTGTGTTATGTTACTTGCTAAGTTACTTTCACTATGACCAGCCTAAACGACGCTTAGAGGTTAGCTCGTAGATTGCTCATGCATTGGTCAGAATTAACAAGAAAGGTCATTGAGCCATTGACATGATACAGAATTGGCAACCAATTAAACATAGACAACTTTTTATCATAACCAAAAAGTTCGTAGGTTAAATACTGCTACCATCCGAACACACCCATACAACCCTTAGGAGATTGCATTTTGATTTGTTTTGGGCTTTGCTCTCGAAAAGAGAAAAGAGATTAAGATAGAGCTTGTCTTTGGCTTTTCGAAAGAAAGCTTGATTCTGAGAACATCACACAGATAATAAACATAGCGGAATTTCGAGAAGTACAACTCGAGAGCCTTGCATCTGCTTCTTGTGAAGCAAAGTGACCTCACAAATTTCTCGATTTTGCCCGCTTTATCTCTCCTTTGCAACTCTCACTCCTACATGGATCCAGCATGTAGGACATGGCGATCATTAGAAATTCACGAATCAGAAATGCACGTTTCTGACTTGGCCTTTGTGCACAATATATATAGACCAATAAGGTGGGACATGAAGTATGTGAGCTCGAGCCCACATGCTCTTGGATGAACAATAAAATTTGAAAAAATAGTAAAAAATCCAAAAAAAATCAATTTTTTTGTCAAGAAACATTGATGATTTTTCTACGCGCATGCAAATTTTCATGATGAAATCACATTTGTGCAGGTGCTGGCAAAAATAACAAAATCGATACTCTAAAAAGAAGTGTTTTTGGAAGCATTTTGGAGCATCGATATTTTTTTGCTGAGACATCCACAAACGTGATTCCATCACGAAAATTTCCACGCGTGTAGAAAAATAATCAATGTTTCTTGACAAAAAAATCAGATTTTTTTTGAATATTTTTATTATTTTTTGGATTTTAATGTTCATCTCCGGGAGCATGTGAGCTCGAGCTCACAATAGCACTTTGGAATAAGGCGCTCAACAAGAAACCTTGGTATCTTAGTATCCAGGTAAATGCAAGCCCTGCAAACATAATCTCCCATTCAATACCTTCGATAATCAACTATATTTCCTTACATACATCTGATCGATCCAGAACTTCACATACTAATGTTTCGCAAGGTAAAGTACACATGAAAAATCAAAGCGGATCAGTGTCTACTGAAGCTTCTTGGATCTTGGAACCGAAGACGACAACTCTTTACTGGATGATCTGATGATGAAAAGAACTGTTTCCATCAGCATGCCACCCACCACTCCTAAGATGCCTCCAGCAGCATTCTGAAATATAATACCAAGGCCGCACTTGTTATATTTAGATGTTTTACTACGTAAAGCAGCCTTCTGCACCATAGTAGTGCCTTGCAGGATGGGTCAAATGCAGTATGAGTAAAGCCACACCGCTAGCACAAAAATTACCCTACGGAGTTCCATAATGGAAGAACAAGCAACTAGGTACTCTTGACTTACCATGACAGGACTGTTGCTGAACAGAGCTTTGAAAGTAGCAAACCCCACCAAATAACCCGTGAACATTATGACCACAACATGCAGACCTGAAATTGGGGAAACATCCCATCAACAAATGAAACATAACATTAACCCCTTGCAGTCTAAGCTCAGGAGTAAACATCATAGTGCGCTAAGGAGAATAAGATACTTCTAACTACTAAAACATAGTCGGGCATTGCTCACTCGAAAATCCCAAAACTTGGATCAAATTTCATGTATAAAGGGTAACATCCTGGTCCTACCAACCGGGAAGGGAACAGATGAAATCTCAATATTTCATTGTGCTTGCAAAGATTGAGTAGAAGGTACTCCCTCTGTAAAGAAATATGAGAGTGTTTAGATCACTAAAGTAGTGATCTAAACACTCCTATATTTCTTTAGAGGGAGTACTAGGCGGTAAAATATCGATCTCACAATAAAATAGCAATCTCACAAATGTAATCCTACAATTACAGATTGCATACATGTATGTATGCAAGCTGAGTCCACCAATGCAGCTATTATCTTTCCCGTGCAAAGTACTGCAAGTTTACTTTGCAAGTGTTGAACAGAAGATAAGCAAGACCATTTGTTTTGATGCAAGTATACCGGATGCTGGTTATAATCTTTCGAACATGTTACAGCTTGGCTCATTTTGGTTTGAGGTTTCACCAATTGAACCAAAGAAGGACACAGTGAATTAATATTGGAACTACTTTTTATGTCTGATGATGGAGCAGTCCAAGAGTGCAAGCAAACAAATAGTCTTTTTAGTCTAAATTAGGCTTATGTGATCAACGTGGCTGGATAGATTAATTAGTTTCCTAATTAAAGAGTACTACTTAGAATAGAAGTTCTGTTAGCAACCTCAGCTTTTAAGTCGGTTAGATTTTTTTTGGCCCTTGCACCTGGTGTGAGTCGGAGATAAAAAAGGGTCGTCAGTCTTGTCCCAGGAGATCAGTTTTTGGAGTTTTGAGTTGAGTTGAATAAACTACCAGAAAACGCTTCACATTGGGAGGCACCAAGGATGTGTTCTTGTAAATCCTAGGGATTCGTTGCTACTGTGCATGCGTCTGATCTTGTATCAGTGTCGGTGCAAGTCTTCTCCTTCGGCTTCTTACTTTCGTTTGATCTGAAGGTTTGTTCTTCTAGGTCTATTTTTCCTGCGACTATTGCTGCCGTTGTTCGTTGTTGTTTTGCATGTACCGTGAAAGGTCAGGACATCTACACGCACAATTTAGTGTCACGCTATTTTGTGCTACATCACAAGCCAAGCCATGGGCAATTGAAGTGTTGAATAATAAGCCATCAGTTTATCCTTTGTGTAGCAGCTAGCACCTCCTATTTAGTGAAACAAATTGTATGCTTACTGGCGCTGATAAGAACTGTCGTCTGCTAAGCTTTTGCATTCGCCTCTAAGCCATGATACACTGTTCATTTGTTTGATAACTGGCTTGGCTCGTTCAATTAGCAAAGAATGAGAAAGGGCTGGTTATGGTTGGAACTGCAGCAATCCTATGATCTATCTAGAAAACGTATAATGATGCATGTAATTGAATGAGAAAGGGCTGGTTATGGTTGGAACTGCAGCAATCCTATGATCTATCTAGAAAACGTATAATGATGCATGTAATTAGTACTCCCTCCATCCCAAAATAAGTGTCTCAAGCTTAGTACAACTTTGTACTAGAGTTAGTACAAAGTTGAGACACTTATTTTGGGACGGAGGGAGTACTAGAAAAAAATAGGCCTTGGCTATCGGCATGATCTATTTTGCAGGGCAAGGAACCCAAGAGGAGCTCAAGTTGGGAGCCAGGCTGTTCAAGCAGGTGGTGAATGAAGTGTCCTGTGCCATGCGAGGATGAAGAACGATGATCCCATGGCTGAAATGGGATGGAGGGTGAACAGTGATGAAGAAATCTGAAGGCTGCGATTTCTCCTATGTGTTTTGGAGGAATCCAGTAAAACTGTGTAGGTTTTGTTCTGTTAAGCCAATGACTCTGTGAGCTATCTTTGAAGATAAGCTTCCTGTTGTTTGGAACCTGTTCTGGGGTCTCAGCCCCTGTCGTTGCTACTCCCTCCGTTCCTAAATATAAGTCTTTTTAGAGATTCCAATATGGACTACATACTTCCGTGCTGATGCAACAATATGGAATTATATTTAGGAACGGAGGGAGTAGTTCTGAATTTCTGATGCTTGCTAACACTAGTGATTCATCTAAGTTTTATTCCCACATGGAAACCTATTTGCATTGTCTCAGTTCTAAAAATTGTGCATCATATTGTTGCATTGGCAATCAGGCTTATATATGAGGGCTCAGTTTTGTTTCCAAACCAAACAATGCACATCCAGTTTAGGAGAAAGCATGAATATGAGTATTCGTACCGAATCCTAGCTGATCCTTGTAAGAGGAGAAGGGTTCGGTGTTGTCCTCCTTAGGCGCGACATCCTTGACGAGCTCGGCGTACTCCTTCCTCTCCTGCATCTCCCGGAGCTTCTCCAGCCTCGCCTTGAGCTCATCGCTCTGCACGGGCACAGCCAAATCAAAAACTTATATCTGGCTAAACCTCACCAACTCGGACCACGGGTGTCGCCGTGGCTGCAACTCACCTTCTCGCGGGGCTTGGGACTGGACAGCACGAATTGAGCGCCTTGCAAGAGCTGTCTGAGAGGTGGGCGGCCGCGGGAGCAGTCGGCGCACCAGATGGCGCGGATGGAGCGGTAGGGGACGGCCCGCTCAGAAGAGAGGGCGGAGGCCAGACCCCGGAGGTCGTCGGAGAGGTCGGGGGAGCCGGCGGCGGAGGAGAGGAAAGAGCGGATGGGATCGGTGGCGGTGACAACGAGTCCCGGCGTAGCGGTGCCGGCTGACATGGCTGCTGCTTCAGATTTGGGATGAGACCATACGGCGATGAGCAGGGGTGACGACGGCGGTGAGATCTGATGGGCGGACGGGAGAATTCAGGGATGCCGGCGAGGTGGTATGTGGGAGCGGCGCGATTACGATGGTCGTGTCGACGTCGGTCGTCGCGGCTCACGGGCACCCTCTGTTTGCACGACCCAAATCTGTTTTTTTTAATCATCTCCTCATTTATTCACCCCATTGTTAGATTCACGTTACCCCGTCGGATCATTTTTCCTGTGCGATCCTGGCCGTCCGTTCTCGGGCTGGTTTGCTGTAAGCAAACAGATCATCGCCCGATCGCCTTGGCCTTTGGATAAATTTTCAATCGCAACGTTCTCAAAAAAAAATCAATTGCAACTAATTGTAAATTTGATGCCCCCACCAGGGCATTTCGTCATTTCATTTGTTGGCGTATAAAAGGAAGCCGCTCTAGTTGCGGAGACCTAGTTGCGTGCATTCTCCCGCACTCACGACCCTCTCCTCTTCCCGGCCATGGCTCCCCACCCTCTTCCGCCGCCATCTCTACCTCCCACCCTCCGGCCGCCAGCTCTGCCTCCTCCCTTCCTGTCACAACCCAAATTTCTCCTAAATTTTGGTTGTGAAATTAGAAGCATATGCATCCATGATTTCCTTGCATATTTGGCTTTTGAGGCTAACAAGGACAACATTTGAATTCAAACTACCATTTGAATTTAATTAGAAGCCATGGAGGCCTCACCCTAAAAATGATTTTCAGAAAAAACTTGCATCTAGGGTTATGTTTTGCCCTATTTATTTTGAGTGGACCAGGGTTTGAAAATAGTATAATTTGTGCAATTAAACTATAAGTAAAATTCTGGAGATAATAAATAAAACACAAAAAGAAATAAAAACAACTTTGCAAATGGGCACATTAGTTAATTTGGCAAATTGCAATTTGTGAGAAACCCTTGGGGAAATGTTCATCTAGTCACGAATATTACCGGGGTAATTTAGAAACACTTTCTCTTTTGAAGAAAATTTAAATTCAGATTTGAAAAATGACAACAGAAGGCAGAAACAGAAAATGGAAAAGAAAAGAAGGCCCAGCCAACTAGTCAACCAGGCCGCGTGCGCCCACTCTCTCTCTCTCTCTCTCTCTCTCTCTCTCTCTCTCTTCTCTCACCGACGCGCGGGCACCATGCGTCAGCTCTCTCCCTAACCTCCCACAACTGATGCCGAACCCCGGTCGAACCCGAGCACGAACCAGAGCACGCCCGCGCCCATGATCTCCCACTCGCGCACTCCGGCCGCCCCGAGCCTAGCAGCCATGTCAAATAAATAGCTCTCCCCTCACTCTCTCAAACCCCTTCGCTCTCACTCGCCTTTCCCGGCAGGCTGCTCTGCCGCGAGCTCGCCATTGCCGCACTGACTGCAACCCTAACCACTAAATTCCGGCCACTGTAGCCACCCTCGAGGCCAGCCACCATCACCGTATCCACCACACTCCAGCGAGTCCTCTGGACATCTTCGACGCGAGGTTTGCCGCCTGGAACACCACCTTCATCGGAGACCGGTGAGCTCCGCCATCCATTTGGATGTGCATCTTGTCCATCTTGATCGTCGTGATCACGTGCATCTTCCTGACCCATCCATTCATCCTCAGGCACACGGGAACGACCACCGGGTCCAAACCCGAAGCTTCTTGATGTTGTCTGCAACTCCGGAAGCCCCGCACCATCGACTCCGTCCACCCCAGCGCCAACTAGGACCACCGGGAGCCCTGTCGTTGCCGTCCGCGTCCGTCCGACCACCTCGCCACCGTCGAGGAGCACCGGAACGCTGAGTTCGTCCACACCCGAGCTGTGCTCAAGTTTTTCGGTGAACTTTGATGACCTAGTTGTTGGGCAACATAGTAGGAAACAAAAAATTCGCCCTTGCACACACCCAAGATCAATATGAAGATGCATAATGGGTTGGGATCACGATCGTTACCGTCACCGAGTTGCAACGATGAAGAACGTGTTGGTCTAGATTATACTTGGAGTCCCTCAAACCGTCGATGGATGATCCCACGAACAGCCCATGAACAGTCCCTCGAACTGAAGACCAAAAGCACGACATTTCTACTTGGTTGCAAGCATGCAACCTTCACGACCCGGCAACGCTTCGCTGTCCGGAGCTAATCGTCCAGAACATTTGTTTTAATCTTGTTACAATTTAAGCCAGAGATTCAGTAATCTTAATAAGTTGTATTATCCTCTCACTTACTCCTTTAACGAGCAAAGATTTTCTCGAAAAATATTTATTTTCTGACAAACTTTTTGTCCTTTGATTTTTGTGAGAGGAACACAAAACCTGCAATCAAGCATTGGTCTAAAATATTCTATAACTCTTTATAGTTTTATCAGACATTTAGATGGTACATCTATTTAGTGAATATTATGTTGTTTCATCTATAAATACGCAAAAAAATAAGAGCAGATCGGTAATAATAATTCCACAATTATTCAATTGCTTGCTAAACTTATGGCTTAGATATATTTCTTCATGAAAGAAGAACCCTTTTATCTTCCCTCATAATGATATTATATCTTTATCCTGAATTTCTTTGAACTATTTCAAATATTCCAGTCCTTATGTTTTATCAAGTAAATAATATTTACTCATAACATTGATGGAGTGTAAATATTCACCACACCTATATTCATCGGACTTTATACATCTCAATGTATTCAGTCAGTTTAAAATATTTTTATACTTCATCTCTATGAAGATCCGATGTAACAAAGCAGTGCCACACACAACTAGTTTATTTAGTCTTTTCAAGATGTTTAGCTTTAATGTTATAGATCTCAAAATTCAAGATTCATCATGAATAAACCATCACAAAATAGAGGTTTAATCAAAAACATATTCTTATAATAATCCAAACAATTATTGTTTAAAACTTATAAGAATATCCATGACATAATCCATTGGATAATGTATTACATAACTACAAATCAAAATAACTATTATTTCAAGTCTAAGATAAATCTTGAAGATAAACTAAAGGGATAACTCTGATGGTCTCCGAGTAGCGACCCATCACCATTCCCGATTTATATCACGACTTTATTTCTTCTCTCCTTGTGAGCTCTTTGTAGTCCCTACATCGGTTTTGCAAAATGGGAGCAACCGATTAGTATCAAATACTCATGACATACAGAATTTTACAAGTAGTATAACATTAACTTTTTATAACGATTATACCTTTACTGAAAGAACCATTCTTCTTATCTGCCAAATATTTCTTGCAGTTATGCTTCCAGTGTTCCTTCTGCTTGTAGTAGAAACATTCAGGCTCTTTAGAGGCTCTGCCCTTGTTCTTCTTTTAAGACTCGGTCTTACTGGCTTCTGTAGATTTCTTATTATTGGACTTGCCCTTCTTCCTGAAACTGGTGGTCTTATTGACCATCAACTATGTTTGTTCTTCTGCATTTCAGTTTCCGCAGTTTTGAGCATAGCAAACAACTCGTTTGCACTTTTCTCCATCCCATTCATGTTGTAATTCATGATGAAACCATCATAAGATAGACAAAGTGAAGCAAGCAAAATATCTGTACTGAGTATCGGAGGAATTCCAAATTCCAGAGAAGCCAGTCTATCAACATAGCCAGCAAGCTTTACTATACGCTCACTCATTGAGGAACCCTCTTTCATATTGCATTCAATCAAGGCCTTCATTAATTTAAAACGCTCAGTCCTTGCCTTCTTCTTGTACAGAACTTCCAATGACCCAATTATCAATTGAGTATCAGATCGTTCAAAACGCTTCTGTAGTTCAGGATACATGCAAGTTAACATGAGGGCAATGGACTAAATCACAGTCATCACTACGAGTACCGTAATCAGCAACTTCTTTTGGTGTTGCATCCTTTGTAGGAGCATCACCCAGGGGTTGATCCAGCACATACTCCTTCTTAGCACTCCTAAGAACAAATCTCGGGTTCCGGATCCAATCCGCATAGTTTCACCATTAGCGGCCAACTTTTCTTTCTCTAGCATAGGGGCTAAGCTGAACATATTGCGAGCCATTGATCTACAACGATGGATGCTACTTCTTGAGCTTGCATTGATTTTTTCCTCGAACAGGAAAGGGTGATGCAATAAAGTAGAGATAAGTATTTCCTTCAGTTGAGAACAAATGTATCAATCCAGTAGGAGGAACACACAAGTCTCCAATAATTTCACCTACACAAACAAACAAACACTTGTACCCAACGCGATAAAGGGGTTGTCAATCCCTTCACGGTTACTTGCAAGGATGAGATCAGGTAGTGATAGATATAAAAGATAAGTAAAAGTGCCAAATAAAATAAAAGTAAATAAATTGCCGCAAGGTATTTTTTGTGTTTTTGATTTTATAGATCTAAAAATAATATGATAAAAGATAGACCCGGGGCCATAGTTTTTACTAGAGGCTTCTCTCTTGAAAGAAAGCATACGGTGGGTAAACAAATTATTGTTGAGCAACTGATAGAAAGTGCATAGTTATGACGATATCTAAGGCAACTAGTAAATGCGCACGTGCAACGCACGTTAATATTTAGGTAATATATTAATTGCACGTGGATGTTAGGTATGCCATTATTTCTATGTCAATCCTGTGATTAGTGCAATATTTGGTATGATATTAATTGCACGTTAAACACGTTTAACACTCGCCATTGGAGCAGTCTAGGTCGTTGGATTGACTTAGTTCGATGGCCGAGATCAGTTGGATCTGCCCCTTTGGGTCTTTTTATATTGGTATAGATGATCATGTATATAGGCATCATGTCCATGACAAGTAGACCATCTCCTGCCTGCATCTACTACTATTACTCCACACATCGACCGCTATTTAGCATGCATCTAGTGTATTAAGTTAACAAGAACAGAGTAACGCCTTAAGCAAGATGCCATGATGTAGAGGGATAGGTCCAATCATTATGAACAAACCCCATCCTTTTATCCTTAATGGCAGTAATACAAATACATGTCAAGTCCCTTTCTCTCACTCGGAATACGCACCGCAAGACTGAACACACTACAAAGCACCTCTCCCATTGCAAGAAAAACCAATCTAGTTGGCCAAACCAAATTAATATTCATAGATAATCTGATCATAAACCCATAATTTATCGGATCTTAACAAACGCACCGCAAAAGAAGATTACATCGAATAGATCTCCAAGAACATCGAGGTGAACATTGTATTGAAGATCAAAGAGAGAGAATACACTACTGCAGGATGCTGCTAACGCGACACTACGATCAGAGGCCCTTCGAGAAACTGTGTGCGATGCCATAATCGCAAACGGTGCTATATGAAAACCGTCAGAAATGTGTAAAACGTTTGCGATGACGGATGCATCAAACACGGTTCAGGTATTAGTTGCGTGTGCGATGAAGGGCATACGGTTGAGTTCAATGAACTGTTTGCGATGAGGAGGAACAAAAGAAACGGGCAGCCAGATGGAGGCGTGTGTGATACACATCATACAGTTCACTCGGATGAACTGTTTGTGATTAGGAAACATAAAAGAAACAGTCAGCCAGATCAAAGGTGTGTGCGATATACGGCATGCGGTTCACTCGGATGAACTATTTGTGTTGAGACATGAGAACAGAAACGGTTCAACTTAACAAGATATGTGTGATATGCGGCAAACAGGTCTGTAATCAGAAAATGTGTCTGAAGACCGATAAGAACATAGACGGTTGCTGCTAATAAGATGTGTGTGTTGTGCGATGGGATTGCATACAGAACAACAACATACACACACACACACACACACACACACACTTATAAGGACATGCTTGCATAACCAAATTAAACAGCCACTTACATAGTTGGCTACTACAACCATGTCATTTGCACACACCAAAGTAAACTATTACATGCATAATTACATAGGTGGCTACTACACATGACATTTCCACACACACCAATAAAGTAAACTATATATTACATGCATGATTAACTAGCATAAACGATCATCTGATCATCATCTACTTCTTGTGACGCTTGCTCTTCTTGTGGCTCGACCCGGACTCGTCGATTTGGGTAACGAGGCACTTCCTCATGTCAACGATCCGCCTATGCATCTCATAGCATGTGTACACGCTCTTGGCCGCAAACCTGAGGTGAGGTTCATCCAGTTGCCGCATCCAGGCCTTGTGCCAGGATACGGGACTTGTTCTCTGGGCATCCTGCTTCATCTTTTCGTAGTAGAGGTCGATGATGGACGAGGCGAGTTCGACCAGGGAGTCCTGCTTCGTGCTGCCCCAGAACCTGTAGTGGTCATGGATTTCGACAAGGTTCTTGCAGGCCAAGCCCGTAACACTGAGCGCTTTTACATCGTTTTTGGTATCCACCATGGTGAACTTGTAGTCGGTGCTATTGACAAACCTGTTGAAACGGTCGCAAGGCTCTGTGGCCATGCAGTAGTGGTAGATGAGGACATGATGGCGCATGCACAACTGGGCGACGGCAACCTTCTGATCTATGCCGGGACGACCGGCGATGTACTAGAGGTCGATGCCGACCACCTTATACTTGTCTCCAGCAAGCAACTGCTCAAAGCTGTTGATGTAGTCGTCCACCACGGCCGGGTCGATAGTGTACACCACCGAGAGATCTGTCTCCCTCGTGTGGGTCTCCACTCTATCCTCGCCGAACTCCATTGGAGCGCCGCCGGACATCCCCTCTCTATGTGTCGTCGTGGGTGTGCTTGTTGTGCTGTGGGGCGCGATCGAAAGGTTGAAGAGACTAAGGTTATAATGGCCGCGGGAATTAAAGGGGAAGCCGAACGGCCAGGAATATCGGCAGGCCCTGATGGCAGTTCTAATTTGCAGCGCGTAACTCCAGCGTGCCGCACGTAACTGCATCGCACGGCAACATGTGCGGCGCAACCGCATGCATACGGGCCCCCTGACGTGATCGTGTGCACGCCCAACCGTTGGCAGAGCGTGCGCGGAGGGACGCGAGCAGAGCGCTCCGCGGTCGCCTCAACCGCGAGCAACCATATATATATATATATATGCATATAGCAGTTGAACACGCAAGGAAAAGCTGTCCACAAGCCGAGCGCGCCGACGGACGTGAGCAGAGCGCGCCGCGGCGCCTAACGACGAGCACAACGCGCTGCGGTGCCTAACGGCGGGATAGACCTTCATTCAAGCCAATCAAAATAAGACTGGAATGGACATGTCTGTATTGAGCAAAGGGATCGCACATGTCTGTATTGACTGGAACGAGAATGCAATAGCAAAATAAGAATTAAGGCCACGATGATGCAATCACAGTGGTGGTTATAGGAGGCAAGAAGAAAGATGCATCCATCAACGTATGACCTCCTCCTCCTCAACTCAGTGCACCGGTCGGGCCACCGACCGGCGGCTAAGGAGCGGCAGCTTGTGTGGCGAGGTCAAGGTGCTTCTCAACTAAGGCATCCAAGGCTTCCAGCCGGCTGAAGAAGGCCAATGTCGTAGCGTCCTCACTGGCCTTGTAGATACCTATGTACACGATTTGTTCGTACACATGGATGTGTAGGTCGATGGTTTCTTGCAGGGCGAGGCGCCTCGCGGCGAGCGCGACCTCTAGGTGGACATTCTTCATGGCGTCGACGGGCAGTCGCAGGGCCACCAGTGCTTCAAAGAGGTTCCAACCATGGAGGCCGATTAGGGTGGCAGGCAATAAGGAGCCCGGCGCGTGGGCTGGAGGAGTATGGCGATGTCGTCCACGAGCTTCTTGACGAGGGTGAACCTGTTGGTGCTGCGAACGATCATCTGGTCCAACTGAGAGTCGTAGCTGGCGTCGATGGCGGCCATCCACCAGCCGGTTGCCAACACCGTATGGAGACGATCCACTGTGCCATGCCGCAGGCCGACGTCGTGGACCATCTGGCACAGCCGCTGGCTGCTCGCGCGCATCACCGCCATGGGTCTGGAGTGGGCACTTTTGCGCTTATTAGTGTAGGTGCTTAGGCAAATGCTTAGGTGCGTACGATGTGGTAGATGCATTGGAATGGAGGGGCGCCTTTATATGAGTGCAAACTGCGTTGCATTCACATCGTGCTGCCTCTTTTCCCAGTCCTCCCATTACTTCCCTCATGCATTCACACGATGCTAATTGAACGAGGATGCATCATTGGCCATTCAACACTTCGGGAACCGCTACCCTCTCCCTCGTCTGCATTAAAGCCGTATCAGGAACTGCGTCGCCCGCTGTCAAATCGAATAGTATTGCGCCGCCCCGCTAGTGATTCACACGGGGCATCCAAAAGAACCGTTTGTGTTCAAGAGATGCACAAATCCTGCTCTCACTTTGCATACGGGTGTTCTATCTGAAACCATCATGCTTGTTGTGAGAAGCTCTGGTTTATGAGAAGCATATACCCAAACCTGCCCCAAATGGGACAAAAACTTTACCACGGCATGTTGATGCCCCTCCATGATAGCATGCCAAGTTTTTCATGAATTTCAGACGAGTTTTGGATTTAATACAATTTAAAAACCAGGTATCTCAATGTTTGCGGCCGAGTGATGGTGGCAAGGCGTTTGACATTCATTCCCATTTCTTGCATGGGACGAAAGCATGCACCCAAGGACCAAAGATTTGATTTTTCAACCAATTTATATGCATTGGAGCATGTGCATGTAGTTCAAATTTGAATTGTGCACATAAATGCATTGAAAACTCACTTAATGCATAAAAATGTCCAAACGAACCCTGAAAATCACAAAAATAACACAACACTCTTGTTGTTCTATGCATGTTGACACGAGAAAAAAATTGAAAGCAATAAGAGGCAATGGACATCGTTTCGCCCCCAAAGTTGAGGCGTTCCCTACTAAAACCATCATGCTTGTTGTGAGAAGCTCTCATTTATGAGAAGCATATACCCAAACCTGCCCCAATTGGGATAAAAACTTTACCATGGCATGTTGATGCCGCTCCATGATAGCATGCCAAGTTTCATGAATTTCAGACGAGTTTTGGATTTACTAGAATTTAAAAACCAGGTATCTCAATGTTTGCGGCCGAGTGACGGTGGCACGGTGCTTGACATTCATTCCCATTTCTTGCATGGGACCTAAGCATGCACCCAAGGACCAAAGATTTGATTTTCAACAAATTTATATGCACCGGAGCATGTGCATGTAGTTCAAATTTGAATTATGCACATAAATGCATTGAAAACTCACTTAATGCATAAAAATGTCCAAACGAACCCCAAAAATCACAAAAAATAACACAAAACTCCTGTTGTTCTATGTTGACACGAGAAGAAATTTGATAGCAATTAGAGGCAATGGATATAGTTTCACCCCCAAAGTTGGGGCATTCCCTACCGAAACTATCATGCTTGTTGTGAGAAGATCTAGTTTGTGAGAAGCATATACCCAAACCTACCCCAAATGGGACAAAAACTTTACCACGACATGTTGATGCCGCTCCATGATAGCACGCCAAGTTTCATGAATTTCAGACGAGTTTTGGATTTACTAGGATTTAAAAACCAGGTATCTCAATGTTTGCGGCTGAGTGACGGTGGCACGGTGCTTGATATTCATTCCCATTTCTTGCACGGGACCTAAGCATGCACCCAAGGACCAAAGATTTGATTTTTCAACTAAGTTATATGCACCGGAGCATGTGCATGTAGTTCAAATTTGGATTATGCACATAAATGCATTGAAAACTCACTTAATGCATAAAAATGTCCAAACGAACCCCGAAAAATAACAAAAAAAAATAACACAACACTCATGTTGTTCTATGTTGACATGATAAAAAAATTGAAAGCAATTAGAGGCAATGGATATCGTTTCGCCCCCAAAGTTGGGGCGTTCCCTACTGAAACCATCATGCTTGTTGTGAGAAGCTCTGATTTATGAGAAGCATATACCCAAACCTGCCCCAAATGGGACAAAAACTTAACCACAGCATGTTGATGCCGCTCCATGATAGCATGCCAAGTTTCATGAATTTCAGACGAGTTTTGGATTTACTAGAATTTTAAAACCTGGTATCTCAATGTTTGCGGCCAAGTGACGGTGGCATAGTGCTTGACATTCATTCCCATTTCTTGCATGTAACCTAAGCATGCACCCAAGGACAAAGATTTAATTTTTCAACCAATTTATATGCACCGGAGCATGTGCATGTAGTTCAAATTTGAATTATGCACATAAATGCATTGAAAACTCACTTAATGCATAAAAATGTCCAAACAAACCCCGAAAAATCACAAAAAATAACACAACACTCCTGTTGTTCTATGTTGACACGAGAAAAAATTTGAAAGCAATTAGAGGCAATGGATATCGTTTCGTCCCCGAAGTTGGAGCGTTCCCTACTGAAACCATCATGCTTGTTGTGAGAAGCTCTGATTTATGAGAAGCATATACCCAAACCTGCCCCAAATGGGACAAAAACTTAACCACGGCATGTTGATGCCGCTCCATGATAGCATGCCAAGTTTCATGAATTTCAGGCGAGTTTTGGATTTACTAGAATTTTAAAACCTGGTATCTCAATGTTTGCGGCCAAGTGACGGTGGCATAGTGCTTGACATTCATTCCCATTTCTTGCATGGAACCTAAGCATGCACCCAAGGACAAAGATTTAATTTTTCAACCAATTTATATGCACTGGAGCATGTGCATGTAGTTCAAATTTGAATTATGCACATAAATGCATTGAAAACTCACTTAATGCCTAAAAATGTCCAAACGAACCCTGAATAATTCCAATTCTTTTATGATCACTCCAGATAAAAGGTCTAGCAATTCAAACACCGTCCATGGCCGCTGTGGCCCCATTATGTAATTCAAATCAAGGCGAAAAATCAAGTAGATCCCACACAGTTTATTATAACCAACCGTGTGAGATGCAGCACAAAATATCTTCGGACCGTGTCTGAATAAGGGACCGTGTCTGATGGAACTTTGTGCACCCTCCCCCTTACCAAAAGCCACATCCCCCCTTTCCGCATTCCTTTCCAAGTTGAAACCTTCACTCCTTGCTTGCAGCGCCGCCGCCTCCTCGTCGGTGACCCTCCTTCACGCTGCTCGGCCTCACCTATCCAGGCAGGTAATCCACATCCGACCCCCATCTTTCTCCTCCTTCCACAACCCACATGCCCCGACCGCCGACGCGAGCGCGACACCTTCCACCCAAATCACCGACCCCTCCACCAAATAAGCACTGGCCTAAGCCATGGCGCACGCAGTATAGCCAAGACCTCAAGGAGCATTTGGCAGCGGAGAAGCAAATCGCGGTCGCACGCGCTGATGAGGTTGCGATGGCTGCCATTTGTGCCGACCCCAGATCTTGGAAGAGCACCTCGCCATCGAGGCCACCGTTGACACCTCGCGTGCCAACGCCGCGATGCGGTTGGCTGCTTTAAACGATAGTTCATGGTGTTTTCTCGAGGCCACCGTCGGTGCCTTCGACGAAGACTTCGAGGTGTTTTCTCAGCATGCATGTGCTTACCTCATCTCAAGAGCCAGCAGGTTGGTGCCCGGAGCGGCTCAAGCAACTCACCACTACAACGAGGGCACCCATGATGCAGAGGCCTCGCCCTCTTCCATGTCCAAGGAGCCAATCGTCATCGATATCACCGACAATGAGGAGTAGCTTGTCTTATTAGCTCACTATAAGGACCCATGCTTAGTTTGCTAGCTACTGCCTTTCCTTAACAAATTCTAGTGAATTGTGCTATCTACTTTCACCATGCAATCTTCTGCTATAGTGTATATGTTCTATATGTCTTGCAATGTGGTGTTCAATTAACTGCTTGGTTCAATTCTGCAAATGTGGTGTTCAATTCTTCAAGGTGCAATATTTCCAAGTTGTTAAGTATGCTTGGTTTGGTTAATTATCTGATCTTCTATTAGGAGTATGTTATATTGTTCAATTGGTGTTTAGTTAACTGCTTGGTTCATTTGTTGTGGCTTGGTTCACTTGTTGTGGTGTTTAGTTAACTGCTTGGTTCAATTCTGCAATGGGATGTTCAATTGTTGTGGTTGCATTCTCTTATTGTATACCATGTGAGGAATAAATCAAATTTGGTTGTACTAAATACATGAGAATCAAATACATTTGCTATATTTCCAAGTTGTTAAGCATGCTTGGTTTGGTTAACTGTCTGATCTTCTATTAGGAGTATGTTATATTGTGCAATGTGGTGCTCAGTTAACGTTTGGTTCATTTGTTGTGGTGTTTAGTTAACTGCTTGGTTCAATTCTGTGCGATGTTCAATTGTTGTGGCTGCATTCTCTTATTGTATACCATGTGAGGAATAAATTGAATTTGGCTGTACTAAATACATGAGAAACAAAAACAATTGCTATATTTCTAAGTTGTTAAGCATGCTTGGTTTGGTTAAATGTCTGATCTTCTATTAGGAGTATGTTATATTGTGCAATGTGGTGCTCAGTTAACGTTTGGTTCATTTGTTGGTGTTTAGTTAACTGATTGGTTCAATTCTGCAATGCGATGTTCAATTGTTGTGGCTGCATTCTCTTATTGTATACCATGTGAGGAATAAATCGAATTTGCCTGCACTTAATACACGAGAAACATATACAAGTGCTATATTTCTTAGTTCTTAATCATGCTTGGTTTGGATAAATGGGTTTTCCATGTGGCTTGAATTAATATGATGAATCTGCAATGTGCTTATTTTTCATCAACATATTTTACTGATAGCATGCGAACCCTTACTTAACCTGATGACTAACTACCTTATATGTGTTGTAAGGAAACAATGGGAAGCACTGAGGTTTACAAGATGGTACTAACTATTATACCTTGCCTTTTTTATCCCTTTGACCCGTTTCCAATATAGAGAAGATATTTATGCACATCCTTGCTTTCAGGGTTCACTGATGATTACCTCTCAAACCACCTCTGTGGTCAGGATGCGAGGAAAGTTTTCATACAACACCCACGGTTCAATATTGAAGTGTTCCTGAAGAGGTCGAAGGATGGATGGTCAATCATCCACAGGCACTGGCCTAAAGTTGCAAAGACCTTCAACATGAATGAAGGCTCAATATTCGCCTTCCGCTTCAGCAATTTTCCAGATGAGACGCATCTCTCTATGTACCATCTATGATGCTAATTTCGAAAGGTTCTAGATGTTGCATGTGAAACTTGCTCCTGGTGCAGTTGTATAATGGGGTAGCTGAGTGCTGAAGCTATATCATGTTGTACTCCGATGTATTTCAATTATGAAATCCTGCTTCCTTAATATGGAAATGGAACATATTTTGTGCTTAATATGAATGTCAATTAGATTAGTAAATTGATTATTAATAATAGGCCAATTAGCTTGCTAATTGGGTTTTCTTATTGCAAACGGTTAATGAGAAAACACCGTGGGTGATGACCTAAGGCAACACACACAGTTTCTAGGAATAAACCGTGTTGGATCAATGAACAATCACACACGACATTCTCTTCAAAACTGTTTGCGTTACGCCACCTTGCGCAAATGTTTTCCTTGTAGTGACTGTGTGGGATGTATATACGAACGGAAACGTTTAGTGGTGACTGACTGTGTGGGATGTACTTACGACCAGAAATGATTTTGCCTGTATAATTGTATTTTTTAGCACTACCATACGCATTTCTATATTTGAGTGCTCGCCGGTCGCACACGACCTCATTTTGCCGAGCGTGTGTGCCAGGAGGGCATATCCCCAATGGTTTCTGGGTCATGTGGGAAGGACCCCCCTATCGCCCACACTCACTTGGCGACGGTTCCAAATGCCATCGCGGAAAGGGGTAAAAAATCGTTTGTTTAGGACCGACGCGTACCAGTGATAAGCCATCTAGATACTAGCTACGGACCCGTAGGTCTGTGGTAAACTACTCACACATCATCGAAAGGGCAGCAAGGTTGATGTAGAAGCTCTCCGTGGTCGAATCCCCCTCTGGCAGAGTAACAGAAAAGGTCCCCAGATGGGATCTCATGAAGACAGAAACTTGCGGCGGCGTAAAAGTATTTTTAATGTGCCCTCTAGTCTACAGGGAATATTTGGGTATTTATAGAAGAAAAATTAGGGTTGGAAGTGCCACGGGAGGCCCACAAGCTTGGGGGCACCCCCCTAGGGTGCGCCCCATAAGCTTGTGGTCATCCCATGGATCTTCTGGCCTCCTCCCGAAGCTTCCAGGGTGTCTTGTGGTCCAAGAAAAATCATCAAAAAGTTTCTTTCCATTTGGAATCCGTTTGGTATTAATTTTCTATAAAGACAAAAACAAGGAAAAAATAGCAACTGGCACTGGGCACTAGGTTAATAGGTTAGTCCCAAAAAATGAACCTAGGTGCCCACTAGGCACCAGGGTGTGCCCCCCCCCCCCCGCCCCGCCTAGCACGCCCTGGTGGGTAGTGGGGCCCCTGGCCAGCCTCCACTACAAAAAAATACACTTCCGTGATGATACGTGTTTGTCACAGCAGGTCGCGTTTTCTGTCATGCATGTACATCCATGACAAATTTATGACAGAATCAAGATAGTCATACCTGTGCTGTCGTAGAAGTGTTCCATGACATTGCCAAAATTATCATCACGAAAGTGTCCACTTCCATGACGATAAATCGCGCGTCACAGAAGTGCTTTCGTCAAGGGTGACCGACACGTGGCATCCATCGTAACGGAATGCCCTTAAGCTATCGGGTCGGATTTTGGATCCGATAGCCCGTTAACAGCCACGACCAATGCCGATTTTCCACGTGTAAAATTCTCATTGGCTGACGGATCCACGCGTTAGCTCCACGTTGGCACATGTGTCACTCATCCAACGATTGAGATGGGCCTATGATATGTTGACACGTCGACCGGCCCAAAAGTGGCCCACAAAGTTTAAATGGGCTGGGCCAACTGAAGGCCCATAAGATTTAGCGGACCATAATGGGCCGGCCCAGCTAAAGGCCCACAAAATTTAGCGGACCATAATGGGCCAGCCCAGCTAAAGGCCCACACAATTTTGCAGACCATAATGGGCCGGCCCAGCTAAAGGCCCACAAGATTTTGCGGACCATAATGGGCCGGCCCAGCTAAAGGCCCACAAGATTCTGCAGACCATAATGGGCCGCCCCAGCTAAAGGCCCAACATTCTCTGTCAAATTGGCCCGTCAACGGCATGTCCTAAACTTGTCATCAACGTGGCCCATGGTCACTTCTGGCCCGTTAGCAGTCCGCTAAGTAATTGGGCCGAATTACGGCCCGGTGTATTTCTGACCTGTTAAAGGTCCGGCTTCATTTGGGCCCATTTACAGGCCATCAAAACTTTCGGCCCATAAAGGACCGTGAAGGATTTGGGTCATATTCGGCCATGTCTGACATTCGACCTGTTAGAGGCCCACTATAGCTTTGGGCCACTTTCGGCCTGTTGTCATTTTCGGCCTGTTAATGCCAGACGTAAACCATGGGCCATATATGGCCCAACGTCATATCGGGCCCATTAACGGCCCATATAAAAATGATGATAATCTAGCCTGACCGAAGTTTCGGCCTGTTAAAGGCCCGTGTACTAGGTCGACGCATTTACGGCCCGTCCGAATTTCGGCCTGTCAAAGATCCGCATCGTAAATGGGCCACCATTTCGGCCTGCTAAGTCCAGTGGGTTATTTGGCACAATCAGGGCCCAATCTCACTTTTGATCTATTAAATGCCCATGTTTTTTATGGGCTCGAGATATTTACACCTGTAAATGGCCTATTTTTACCGAGGGCCCAAATTATGTTTAGGCCTGTTAAAGGCCCACTATGGGCACAGGCCTACCAGAAAAATATGAAAGCTTATGCTGATTTAGGCCCAGATATTTTTAGTGGGCTACATGCCAATTTCGGCCCGTAATCGTTTTTATCCCAATTGGAATGGGTCCGATGAATGTTGGCATGTTGGGCTCCTACGAAGCTTTCGGCCGAATACATTACTAAGATAAACCTACACTATACAAAAATAGTGTCGTAATTACTGTAGCCCGAGGCAGCATCATAAATGTTGTATCACAACAAAATAAATTCCAACCATACAACAAAAGGCCTGTTGGCATAAAGTTTATAGTCCTTCCAGATAAAAGCACCATCAGATGTATAGAAGCACAGATCATTTGACCTGAGTGCTAATGTTTCAGGCTGTAGAATCTGATGGAGCAGCACGATCTCCACCTTTTTTCCGCCATTGCTCTTGAACGATGAAGCGAATGTCTGATAGTCTGGTTTCAAAACCATTCATATCTTGATGACATTTCTCAACCACTATTCTTGTTTCTTAAACAATGTCCATTAGGGATTGGACTTGCATCTAGAGCACATATATATCACTCTGTCTAGCAGGAAGATTTTGTTCAGTAGGTGATTTGGACGAGGTTACCTTGACAACCAACCCAGAATTACGCAGGAAGGTGCTTTTTGCACTGTTAGTGGAGAGATACTGACGCACTGTAGCAAAAGGTGACATTGTGCCTGTAGTAGCCTCGTCACCTTAAGGTGGTTGTGGTTGTTCAATCATTTGTTCCATAGCTTCCTAGTTTGAACTTGTAGATTAGTGTACCAGATAAGTTACTAATGAGACAAAAACAAACAAAGTAGGTTAAACATTTATACATAACTTATTTTGGTGAACTACTGTAATACATTAGCATGTATTGTAGTGCCAACTACATAATAAAATCACTTTCGGAACATATGTCCATGTAGCATGCCTACTGTATTGTCTATTTCCTCACATTCGTTGACATCTAAGGATAAAGAGACATGGTTTAAAGTAGGATGAACATAGTATGACATCATTCATATCATGGGCAAACAGATATAAAACAAACAGGCTATTTTATCATTGTGTGCGCACGTGAACATAACAACTAGATTACAGATCAAGACCAAAATAATATCCTTCATCTCTTTTAAACCATGTAAGGTGAAATGATACGTTAAGACAACTGTGAATAAAAGTGAACAGAGTAACTGACATTGGCTGCAAACCAAGTAGTTAAATGAACACATCACAGTACCAATCAGTTCAAGGCAGGAGGAGTAAGGACTTACAACAACGGCTTGAACCGGTGTGCTCATGCCCTTCATCTTGCTAGTGTGGCAATCCTTGAAGATTTGCACTGCATTCGGTTCAGGTTCTTTTTGGTCCGCACGGGCTTTCCTCTGTATTTGGAACAAGTCAATATAGATACGATAATATGGCACAAAAAAGAAGAAGGAAGTAGCAGCTATTTACAAGAGCCTCGCAGTGTGCAATATAGCTACGAGATCCTATTGTCTATTGGAATTTCACTTTAGAACGGTTGGTTTTGTTCTTCAAACATTTAGCCTAGAAGAAGATACACTTGTACGACACATACATAAATACAAGTTCAATATGTGGTCTGATCAAATACATATAGCCTACCTGATACTTTGGATCAGACCAGTGTTTAACGAGGGATGTCCAGTCTTCATCTGTAATATATTCCACTGGAGATGTTTGGGCGATTTCATTGTTAGCCTTGCCTTCAAAGTGAGATTTTCTAAGGTGGTACCGATACTGTCGCAGAGCAGACTGGAAAGCATGAGTGCATGCTTGTTTAGTTGCATCATCTTTCAGATCCAACTTGAACCTTATCTGTTGAAAAAAGAATGTGAGTCTTATTAGGAGGAAGCTAGAAAGTATGGGACAGAGCAAGACAATATTACTAATTGTGATGAATAACATTACTTACGGATAAATGGTCAAGGAAGGTGTTAAACTGGGTATTGTCTTTCTCATTCCTGTACTGGATCCACGTTGGGAGGATACGTGCATGACACCTAACGGCAACGGCTGCCTTTGATACTAACTTGGCTGACTATGTAGCATCACGTGGCCTTTTTAAACCTGCCTCAAAATGGATCTCCATTCTTCCTCCTTTAGATTTTGTTAATCTGTCAAGCATTATCCCTGATGTCTGTTTCCGCTTGCGCCGTGGTGCTAGTTCAACAACGAATATGGTAAGTGTTAGTGTACATCAAACTGTGAGAGTACATATAAAGGAGCATGCAACTGCAACTTGACTCGGTCAGGTACCGTCTTGGTGTTGATGCTCATGAGGTTCATCTGATCTTGCCAAGTCCTGTTGTGTTAGCAGTGCTTCGGAAGTAGTGTTAGGTGTGAAGGCAACTTGGGAACTGGCCAGTTCCGGAGCAAACGAACGAGTAACTGGTTGAGATGCTGGTACAGTTGAAGCAGATGATGCAGCTGGTGGAGCACGTGATACTGTGTTTGTAGATTTAGCTGGTGGACTTGGACCTTCTACTGCACTATAAGTACCAGCAGAATCTCGACGGCAGAACCTTTTCCGTTTCACTCGACGAGTAACAACACTCCCTACTATATTATTTTCCTTGCTCTTTTTTGACTTTGCCATGTCACGCTGTACCCACAACACAAAAGAATAAAATCACTCTTCAGAACTCATTGATGCATGATACAGACAAGCAATACTTTGATGTAAGACAACCGTATGAGGATGGAATATGTAAGAAAAACAGGACGACATGACATATTCATAGCTACGATGTGCAAACTAAGCACAAGGATTTTCAAGAAAATAGAAGTAATGCAAGCTAGACACCATATGAAAGATGCAACCAATATTACTCTGCCAAGTTAAAAGTGTCTTGTCATAAATGGCAATTCGAAAAATTAGAAGCAGTACAACGTAGAAATCAATGCAAGATGCAACCACTATCAAACTGCCATGTTAAAAGCGTCCAATCATGAGTGACTGATGCGGGATACACAACAACAGTACTTTGATGTAAGAACATGGTATGATAGATAGATGCAGTGTATTCTAGACACAGAAAGCCATGTCATATGCACATGTATAACGTATAAACTCAACAGGTGCAATTTAATCAAAATAGAAGAAATATAGGCTAGACACCATATGCAAACTGTCAACTTAGAGCAAGCACCTGCGATGGTGGAGTACGGGAGATGAACTCATCATGTAGACTTGGGACTTCAACTTCATTAGCAGTAGCAGTGGCAAATCTAGAGAGTCTCTGTTTGCCTCGGTGCGGAGGACCACCAACATCCCCTAACTTACTCTTTTCCTTCCTATTTTATGATATTGCCTTATGAAGTCAAAACCACAAGAAGATGAATAAAATTAGCTCTGCATAACTGGTTGATGCCATGATACAGACAAACACTACTTTGATGTAAGGCAAGCGCAGGATAGGAGGATGGAATATATACAAAAAAAGACAGTGTTTCATATTCACACGTACGATAGGAGGATGGAATATGTATGAAAAAACAGTAAGCGGAAGGCATTTCAACAAAATTTAGAAGAAATGAAAGATAGGCACCATATGAACATGCAACCAATATCACTCTATCAGGTAAAAAGTGTCTCGTCGTAAGTGCCATTTCAAGAAATTAGAAGCAGTACAAGCTAGAAGACAATGCAAGATGCAACCTACATCACAGACCCAAGTTAAATGTGTCTTATGGGTAAGTGATCGTTGCAGGTATAAGTTGTAAGCTACGCAGATGCAATTCAACATAATCAGAAGCAATACAAACTAGACATCACACGGAAAACGCAACCACGTATAACAGTTCCAAGTAAGAGCAAGCACCTGTGATGGTGGAGTAGGGGAGATGTGCTCATCATGTACACGTATGTTCTAGAAACAGGAACACGTGTCATATTCACAGGCATTATGTGTAAAGTAAGCAGATGCAATTCAAGTTAGAAGCAATACAAGCTAGACATCATACGCAACATGCAACCAGATATAATAGTGTCAAGTTAGAGCAAGCACCTGTGATGGTGGAGTAGGGGAGATGTGCTCATCATCTACACAGCTACGTTGACTGTCCATCCTTGTGTTGTCTTGCGAATCTTGTTGGGAGGATGGCGGAGTAGAATCTGTAGAGAACCTCTGTTTCAGTTGCTCGGAAGGACCACCATCATCCAATGCCTTGCCAATCTCCTTCAGCTTTATTGATTTTGCTCCGAAGGACCACCATCATCCATTGCCAGACTAATTTCCTTCAGCTGTAATGATTTTGCATTGTGAAGTCAAACCGATAAGAAAAAGGAATAAAATTTGCTCTTCAGAACTCATTCATGCATGATACCGACGAACACTACTCAGATGAAAGGCAAACACATGATGCGAGGATGGAATATGTATGAAAAATAGGATGGTGTGACATATTCACACCTATGATGTGGTAACTAAGCAGAAGGCATTTCAACAAATTAGAAGCACTGCAAGCTAGACACCATATGAAAGATGCAACCAATATCACTCTGCCAAGTTCAAACTGTATGGCGTTTCAACAAATTAGAAGCAGTACATGTCGTGGTTCTAAGTCTGACAGTAATGTAGGGGGGTAGGTATGGAGAGGCAAGGTCTTAGCTATGGAGAAGTTGTAAGCACACGAGGTTTACGAGTTCAGGCCCTTCTTGGAGGAAGTAATAGCCCTACGTCTCGGAGCCCAGAGGCAGTCGACTGGATTATGCGTGTATGAATTACAGGGGTGCGAACCCTTTACACTGAGGAGGGAGGTGGCTTATATAGAGTTCGCCGCACCCCTCCGGCCCTCAGTTGTGCAGGGTTTTAAATACATTAAGGTCGGGCGTTACTGGTAACTCCCCTAATAAAGTGCTATGATGACCATAAAAGCTACTTAATAACCAACCGTTAGCGTGCAGAGTGCCTTTAGGTCTCCTGGCCGTCGAGTGGTTTGGTCTTGGTCAAGTGATTGCTTCTTTGTCGAGTGTCTTCGAGTCTGTCGAGTGGAACACCTCCAAGTCGATTGAAAGGTGATTTTTTCTAGAGATGTCCTTGGGTAGGGCAGTTGGGACAGGTTCGTGACCCTACCCTAGGTACATAGCTTCATCATTAGCCCCCGAATGGATCGAGGTTTGAGTGGGGAAGGAGTTGAGAATTTCCCCGACTCATTTTTCATGCCATGAGCATATCTGGTTTCGGATCAATGAACCTGAGTGATGATAGCAGCTTCCTTTTCAGTCGCCTTGATCCGTTCTTAGTTTTTTTGTCGAGTGAGTTTCTTTACTTGAAAGGCTCCGAGTGACGGCATGGAGGAGATCTTCCGTCTGACAAGTTGTTCTGCTGCCCGCAGATTTCGCGGGATTCGGATTTTGGGAAGTACGCGGGACGGGGGAGGCCGCAGTAATCAGATGGGATAGGGCAGAGCCGCCTCGATCTCTGTGCCACCTTTTTCGCCACGTATCGCGCGCGCGATTGTTACGGGATTTGACAGGACCGCCCGGGCCTACCAGTCAGCCACTCGGAAGCGACCTCATATAAGGCGTCGGACGGGGATTTCTTGAACAGCGCGTTCCCATTCCCTCTTCTCCTCTTCAAGATTCTTCGTCGCGCTCGCTCTCGCCCCAGCGCCTCCGCTCCATACGCGTCTCGCCGGTGACGATGGGGAAGGAGAAGACGGCGGCTCTGGAGCGGGCGAAGAAGGCGACGACAAAGGCGAAGGGGAAGGCGACTAGTCGGGGTGGATCTTCCTCGCGAGCTGGCCTGCCGAAGGGCTGGATCCAGGGCGACTGGATCCGCTCGGCGATCCGCCAAGAAGACCTCGATGACCTAGCCGAAGGAGGGCTGATTCCCCATGGATCGACGCGGCTTCCGGGGAAGGAGACCGAGCCGCAACCTCGGGAGGGTGAGCGCGTTCTCCTTGCCACCCACGTCGACCATGGATTTTCCTTGCCTCCTCACCCTTTCTTTCGGGGTTTTTTTGAACTTCTTTGGGACACAACTCCATCATTTCACTCCCAACACAATCGTGAATCTTGCTGCTTTCGTGTCTTTGTGCGAGAATTTCTTGGGTTGTCGGCCTCACTAGGGTCTTTTCAAGCACATTTTCACCTGTCATTCTCAGATGGTGAAAAAAGGCCAATCCGAGTGACGAGAGAACACAAGTGATTCAGATGTGTGGGGGTCTTGGTGTTCAGATGAGAGGGAAAAGTTCCTTTCCAGCCATGATTCTTCCCGACTCAGTTCGCGGATGGCAGTCGACCTGGTTTTACTGCAAAGACCAGTCGACGCCAGGCCAGTCGACTGGCCTCCCTCCTTTTACCATGGACCGAGTGAGGAAACCCTCCTCTTTGAAGGTACTCCCGGAGGAGAAGGCGCAGGTTAGGGTGCTGGTCGAACGAGTGGTCCAGCTTATCCGTGACGGGGTCACCGGTATGGATCTCTTGGAGGTTTTCCTTCAGCGGCGCATCCAGCCTCTTCAAGCCCGAGACCATCCTATGTGGATGTATTCGGGTCTTGACGACTCCACTCGGATCCACCCAGAGGAGGTCGATGACGACACATTGGAGAAGTGGCTATCGGGCATGACCGGAAACAAGGACAACCCCAGTGGAGCCAGGAGAATTCCTCCATTCGACCAGTCCCATGTACCAGAGAAGGTCCGATTCTGAGCTTTTGATTGTAATCTGGATTCACTCGCGCAGCTGCCTATACTGCGTCGACTGACTTTGTTCTCCCTGCTTTCTTTCAGGCCATTATCAAAATGTATTCAATGCCCAACAGAGAGCAAGAGCAGGACCCGGAAGGAGAGGCGAGCGGCGGCGACAGTGGCAAATGGGACTCTGATGGTGAAGGGGACGAAGAAAGCGACGACCCAAGTGACGAAGAAGAAGTCGAGTCGCCTCCTCGCAGGGAGAGGCGGTCCAAGCTTGACCAAGAACGACCGAGCGCCCATGAAAAGGCGATTGCTCAAGCTGGTCAGTCTTCAAAGCATCCTCGGACCTCTTCGCCAACTCCAACTGAAAAAGCGTCAAAGCATCCCAAAGTCGCAGAGCCGAAGCTTCGGAAGGGGTTGCCGAAGATTAAGATTGACATCCCCGTCGCTTCTGTGTGAGTGTCTCCCTTTATATTCACTCGACGCCCCATGCTGTTTGTTTTTCTTGTTTTAACCGGACGAACTTTGGAACTGGCAGTGCTGCTACTTCCGGGACCTCAGCTTACAGGGACGATGATGAGGTAATGGAGGATGCGGTCACTTCTAATTTGGGTATGATTTCTGCCATTCTGTCTTTATTTGGTCGACTCAACTACAATGTGTATCGTTGGGTGATGTGATTTTGTCGATTGAACTTTGAATAGCTCCTAACATTATTGACCTCCCCGATGATGATGATGAAGAGCCCGAGAGGCCTTTGATGAGGAAAAATAGGCAAGCTCCTACAAGCAAGGTGCCACAGTCGACGCCGAGGGAGGAACCAGTCGTTCAGGACACTGGTGATGCCAATCGGGGTTCTGTTACCTTCGCCGTGCCATTGTCGAGTGCCTTGCCTTCTTCGTCGACTGCTCAGGCCCCTGTCGACCCACCTTCAGTTTTTGCGACCCATCATGTCCCAGAGGACGAAGTGAATGCTGGCAAGGAAGCCATACGCCAGGCGGGAATTATGATGGAGAAGATGAAGGCGGTGCGGGACGCCAGTCAGGCCGCCTACGATGCCAGCTCGGCTCTCCAGAGCAACGTTCAGGTTAGTTGGTCGCCGCTTGTTCTGTTAGGATATGCTATCTGAAGACTCTTTTTCCGAAAATCTTTGCATCTGTACACCCGCTGGGTGCGTCGATTGAATTTTTGAACTAGTGGGGGCACGCTGAGTGCACCCACTGGGTGTAGTCCCCGAGACTACGGTGGACTGCTGGCAGTCGACTGTAGTTTTTGTATTTTGATTCTTCACTCGATGTGGTCTGGCTGGGTCGAGTGTAAACGAAGTGGTAGTTTGTCTCTTCCGCTCGGTCTGGGCGAGTGGGATCAGAACCGGTGGGGGCACGTCAAGTGCACCCACTGGGTGTAGTCCCCGAGACCGCGGTCGACTGCTGGCAGTCGACTGTGGTCTGAGTTCTATGGTCCGAGTTCTTCTTTCTCTCCTTCTCTCTTTTTTTTGCACTCGACTCTGGTGGGCCGGTCGAGTGGGTCGTAACCGGTGGGGGCACGCAAAGTGCACCCACTGGGTGTAGTCCCCGAGACTATGGTGGACTGCGGGCAGTCGACCGTAGTCTTAGTATTTATTGTCTTTGTCATTTTTCGCTGTAAAATAACTTCTCCTCCCTGATTGCAGAAATCTTGTGATCTTGGAGCTCGCTTTGCTAATTTGGAGAAACAGTAGATCCAACTGAACCTTGATTTGGAATTGGCCAAGACAGAGCTGCAAAAGGCCAAGGACGACACCAATGGTAAGACGAGCTTGTCGACTAGTTTGTCTTAGTCTTGAGTACCCTTCTGCTCCTTCTGAATCAAGCACCGCTTCTTCGCAGAAAAACTGAGAGAAGCTCTGGCGAAGAAGGATCGGGATTTGGCTGCTGCTCAAAAGGAAGCTGACGACCGAACCGCTCTGGCTGAACAGAAACTGGCTTCGGTCCACCAGTTGGAAGAAGAGAACACCAAGATGAAATCTGCTCTGAACGAAGCCAACAAGGAGTGCACACGCTTGAAGAAGGACAATCTCAACCTGTACGAGAAGATGGAAGGCATCACTCACAGGAGGGACGATCTGGAGAGCTATCTGAGGAGCCTTGCCAAGAAGTTGTTCATCAAGCTTGAAGGTACGCATTTTGTTCCGACTGATGTTTTTTGTTGACTCAGCATATGAAAATTGACTTATCCTTGGACCGTGAATGCAGAGTTTTGCCAGAACTTCGAGGAGGAGACTGGGCGGATTGAGCCAGGTTTGGACCCAATCAATTCTCCCGTCAAAGATGAAACGACCATGAATCTGCTCAGACTGGAATCCCGCATCGACGGTGTTGTGGACTACTTGGCTCGACTGAAGGTCGCCATGTCACGGATCGACACGGCACTTTGGCCAGAGGCCACGCTCCAGAATGATCTTGAGTCCCTGATGACTCGACTTAACGAGATCCCTGATCGACTGCAGGAGTGGAAGAAATCTTCTGCCTGGTGTGGTGCTGATGTGGCTCTGTCTTTGGTTCGTGTCCACTACAAGGAGGTGCGACAAGATAAACTGGCAACAATCAAGGTCGCCAACACCCAGAAGCATGACTTCCGAACTTTTATGGAGACATTCATCGCTGCGGCCACTCGGATCGCCGACGGCGTCGACCTAGACGAGTTCGTCGAGCCTGCTAGTCCTCCTCTTGCGGAGTGAACAAACTTTTATGCCCCACCTTAAATTTTCCTCAGAATGCCGAGTGGTTTTTATAACCGTTAAACTCTTTCGGGCTGAATACCCGAGCACTTCGATCTATGGTCCGGAACCTTTAGGATTTATCTGAACTTGGTTTATCGTTGAATATCTTCATGAATCCCCCGTCGAGTGGAACTCGTTCTTCACTCGAGACAACTTTTGTATTTGTGGCGCAGCTCCGAAGGAGAAGGTAGCAGTCGACCTGCACCTCGTCATCCTTGCGGGTCGGCGATGGAGCGCACATTGTATTTGTGGCGAAGCTCCCAAGGAGAAGGTGGCAGTAGACCTGCACCTCGTCGTCCTTGCGGAGTGGGATGGAGCACACGTTGTATTTGTGGCGAAGCTCCCAAGGAGAAGGTGGCAGTCGACCTGCACCTCGTTACTGCAGAGTGGGATGGAGCGCACGTTGTATTTGTGGCGAAGCTCCCAAGGAGAAGGTGGCAGTCGATCTGCACCTCGTCACTGCAGAGTGGGATGGAGTGCACGTTGTATTTGTGGTGAAGCTCCCAAGGAGAAGGTGGCAGTCGACTTGCACCTCGTCGTCCTTGAGGATTGAGATGTGTTTCGTACTTAGGCGAGTACTAGACTGCAGCTAAGCCCCCGAGTGGGAGGCTGGCTCACCACTCGGTAGGATTTTCAAATACTTAGGCGAGTACTGGACTGCAGCTAAGCCCCCGAGCGGGAGGGTCGCTCACCACTTGGTAGGATTTTCAAATACTTAGGCGAGTACTGGACTGCACCTAAGCCCCCGAGCGGGAGGGTCGCTCACCACTCGGTAGGATTTTCAAATACTTAGGCGAGTACTGGACTGCACCTAAGCCCCCAAGCGGGAGGGTCGCTCACCACTCGGTAGGATTTTCAAATACTTAGGCGAGTACTGGACTGCAGCTAAGCCCCCGAGCGGGAGGGTCGCTCACCACTCGGTAGGATTTTCAAATACTTAGGCGAGTACTGGACTGCAGCTAAGCCCCCGAGTGGGAGGCTGGCTCACCACTCGGTAGGATTTTCAAATACTTAGGCGAGTACTGGATTGCAGCGAAGCCCCCGAGTGGGAGGCTGGCTCACCACCTGGTAGGATTTTCAAATACTTAGGCGAGTACTGGACTACAGCTAAGCCCCCGAGCGGGAGGGTGCTCACCACTCGGTAGGATTTTCAAATACTTAGGCGAGTACTAGACTGCAGCTAAGCCCCCGAGCGGGAGGGTCGCTCACCACTCGGTAGGATTTTCAAATACTTAGGCGAGCACTGGACTGCAGCTAAGCCCCCGAGTGGGAGGGTCGCTCACCACTCGGTAGGATTTTCAAATACTTAGGCGAGTACTGGACTATAGCTAAGCCCCCGAGCGGGAGGGTCGCTCACCACTCGGTAGGATTTTCAAATACTTAGGCGAGTACTGGACTGCAGCTAAGCCCCCGAGTGGGAGGCTGGCTCACCACTCGGTAGGATTTTCAAATACTTAGGCGAGTACTGGACTGCAGCTAAGCCCCCGAGTGGGAGGCTGGCTCACCACTCAGTAGGATTTTCAAATACTTAGGCGAAACGGGTTCGCAGCTAAGCCCCCGAGTGGGAGGCTGGCTCACCACTCGGTAGGAAATTATTTTTACAAACTTAGGCGAAACGGATTCGCAGCTAAGCCACCCACTGGGGGATTTCTCACGCAAACAAAAACAATAACAATCATTGGGAAAATTATAATGCTCTTGTCTTTGATAAATAAACTACAGGAGTTTTTCTTATTACATCTCATCCGAGTGAGAATTCAAGTATAAAAGGGGCGGAGTAGCTCCGCATTCCAGGCTCGTGGCTCATCAATCTGGCGATCGACATTATAGAGGTGGTACGCTCCATTGTGGAGGACTCTGGTGACTATGAAGGGGCCTTCCCAAGTAGGAGCGAGTTTGTGTGGTTTCTGCTGATCCACTCGGAGGACTAAGTCTCCTTCTTGGAAGGCTCGACTCTTCACATTTCTGGCATGGAATCGACGCAAGCCTTGCTGATAGATGGTCGATTGGATCATGGCCATTTCTCTTTCTTCTTCCAGGAGGTCGACTGCGTCCTGCCGGGCTTATTCTGCTTCATCTTCAGAGTAGAGCTCGACTCGGGGGGCGTTGTGAAACAGGTCACTCGGCAAGACTGCTTCGGCTCCGTAGACCAGAAAGAATGGGGTTCTTCCGGTCGATTGGTTCGGGGTTGTCCTCAATCCCCAAAGAACTAATGGAAGCTCGTCGACCCACGCTCCTACTGCATGCTTGAGATCGTGCATCAATCGAGGTTTCAGTCCTTTGAGAATTAAGCCGTTTGCTCTTTCCGCTTGTCCATTCTACTGGGGGTGAGCGACCGAAGCGTAGTCGACTCGTGTGCCCTGAGAGACGCAAAAGGCCCTGAATTTGTCGGAATCGAAGTTTGACCCATTTGTCAGTGATGATGCTATGCGGAACTCCATATCTAAATATCAACTCTCTGATGAAGCTGATAGCAGTGAAAGCATCAAGATTCTTGATAGGCTTAGCTTCAATCCATTTGGTGAACTTGTCGACTGCTACTGGCACATGAGTGAAGCCGCTCCTGCCCGTTCTCAGTGGTCCAACCATGTCCAGCCCCCAAACAGCGAAGGTCCAGACGAGTGGAATGGTTTTCAGGGCTGACGCGGGATTGTGCGACATATTGGAGTAATACTGACATCCTTCACATTTGTCGACTATCTCTTTCGCCACTTCATTCACTCTTGGCCAGTAGAATCCCGCTCGGTATGCTTTAGCCACAATGGTCTGAGAGGACGCATGATGACCACAGGTCCCCGAGTGGATATCATCAAGGATCATCTGACCTTCTTCTGGTTTTATACACTTCTGACTGACTCCAGTCACACTTTCTCTATACAACTGTCCCTTTATGACTGTAAAGGCCTTGGATCGACGGACGATCTGTCGAGCCTCTTCTTAGTCCTCTGGGAGTTCTTTCTTTAGGATGTACGCGATGTACGGTATTTTCCAGTCGGGAGTGATGACCAAGACTTCCATGATCAGGTCGACCACAGCTGGAACTTCAACTTCAGTCGGACCTATGGCACTTTTTAGCTGCGGGGCCTCTTCAGTGAAGGGATCCTCCTGAACTGATGGTGTGTGGATGTGTTCCAAAAACACATTGCTGGGAATGGCTTCTCTTTTGGAACCTATTTTTGCCAAATCATCAGCTTCTTGATTTTTCAGTCGGGGTATGTGATGAAGATCTAACCCCTCGAATTTCTTCTCTAGCTTTCTCACTACATTTCAATAACCAGTCATGGCTGGACTTCTGACGTCCCACTCCTTCATCACCTGATTAACCACCAAATCTGAGTCGCCATAGACCATGAGGCGACGGACGCCGAGTGAAATGGCCATGCGCAACCCATATAAAAGTGCTTCATATTCTGCCTCGTTATTGGAGGAATCAAAGTGGATTTGAAGAACATATCTGAGCTTATCTCCTCGGGGGGAGACCAACACCACCCCGGCACCGGAACCATTCAGCATTTTGGAACCGTCGAAGAACATGGTCCAATGCTCCGAGTGAACCTGAGTCGGCGGTTGCTGTTCAATCCACTCGGCGACGAAATCTGCTATTACCTGGGACTTGATAGCTTTCTTTGCCTCAAACTTGATATCTAGAGGAAGGAGTTCAATCGCCCATTTTGCCACTCGACCAGTTGCATCTCTGTTATGCAGGATCTCTGACAATGGAGCGTCGCTGACGACTGTAATGGAATGATCAGAGAAGTAGTGAGCAACTTTCTTTGTGGTCATATAAATCCCATATAAAAGCTTCTGATAATGAGGATATCTTTTCTTCGACGGGGTCAAAACTTCAGAAATATAATATACTGGGCGCTGAACTTTGAAGGCTTTTCCTTCTTCCCGCTCGACCGTAAGTACCGTACTAACGACTTGTCCCGTGGCTGCGATGTAAAGCAGCAAAGGCTCCTTGCTGATTGGGGCAGCAAGCACCGGCTGGGTGGAGAGCAGAGCTTTGAGCTCTGCAAACGCTGCATCAGCTTCGGGAGTCCACTCGAACTTGTCGGACTTCTTCATCAATTGGTAAAGAGGCAATGCCTTTTCACCGAGATGAGATATGAATCGACTTAAAGCGGCCAAGCAACTAGTAAGCTTCTGGACGTCGTGCACTCGCACAGGACTTTTCATTCGGAGTATAGTACCGACTTTTTCTAGATTGGCGTCGATTCCCTGTTCGGAAACGAGAAAACCGAGTAATTTTCCGCCAGGAACTCCGAATGTGCACTTTGATGGATTAAGCTTGATATCATACCTCCTGAGGTTGGCAAAGGTTTCAGCAAGGTCAGTCAGTAGGTCGGAACCCTTCCGTGACTTGACCACAATATCATCCATGTATGCTTCCACATTCCGACTGATTTGAGTGAGCAAACACTTCTGAATCATCCTCATGAATGTGCCTCCGGCATTCTTGAGCCCGAAGGCATGGTAACATAACAGAAGCACCCGAATGGAGTGATGAAAGCTGTTTTGATCTCGTCAGGTCCATACAGACGGATCTGATGGTACCCGAAATAAGCGTCTAAAAAAGATAGTCGCTCACATCCTGCAGTCGAGTCGACTATCTGGTCAATGCGGGGGAGAGGAAAATGATCTTTCAGGCAGGCCCGATTGATATGTTTAAAGTCAATGCACATGCGAAGTGACTTGTCCTTCTTGGGGACCATGACAACGTTGGCGAGCCACTCGGAGTGGTAGATTTCTCGGATGAACTCCGCTGCTAAGAGCCGAGCCACCTCCTCGCCAATAGCCTTTCTCTTCTGGACGGCGGACCGTCGGAGATGTTCTTTGACAGGTTTTACTTTTGAGTCAACTCTTAGGTGATGCTCAGCCAACTCCCTGGGAACACCCGGCATGTCAGAAGGCTTCCATGCGAAAATGTCCCAGTTCTCACAGAGGAACTGGATGAGCGCTTCTTCCTATTTGTAGTCGAGTGTTGTTGAGATATGAGTCAGAGCAGTACTGGGATCAGTCGGATGGATGTGAGCCGGTTTCGTTTCGCCAGACGACTGAAAAGCTGATTTTGTAGCGGGCTTCTTGGCTCGCAACAAATCACTCGGGTCTCCAGTTTTCTGGTATTCCTGCAGCTCCACCACTGCCATCTGAGCATCATCGATCTTTGAACCTTTCTGAAAACACTCTTCTACTTTCTTCCGATTGCCCGTAACTATGATCACACCTTTGGGACCAGGCATCTTCAATTTGAGATACACATAACATGGTCGAGCCATGAAGCGTGCATAAGCCGGCCTGCCCAAAATAGCGTGATACGCACTCTGGAAATCTACAACTTCGAATGTCAACTTTTATTTGCGGTAATTCTTGGAATCACCGAAAACCACATCAAGAGCAATCTGGCCGAGTGACTCAGCCTTCTTTCCAGGAATGACTCCATGGAAACTCATGTTGCTGGCACTGAGTCTGGACATCGGAATGCCCATCCCTTTCAACGTCTCAGCATACAATATGTTCAAACCACTGCCACCATCCATCAAGACTTTGGTCAGTCGAGTGCCTTCAACAACTGGGTCGACCACCAAAGCTTGCCTCCCAGGGGTGGCAATGTGCGTTGGGTGATCGGACTGGTCGAATGTGATGGCAGTCTGAGACCACTTCAGATAACTGGGTGTTGCCGGAGCAACCATATTCACCTCACGGTTGATAACTTTCAGTCGACTTTTGCTTTCAACATCAGCAAAAATCATCAGGGTGGAATTGACCTGGGGGTATCCATCGTCACTGTCTTCCTTGTCCTCAACTTTGTCCGACTCCTTTTCCTTACCTTTGGGCTGCTTGCCCTGGAACTGCTGGATCAAGAGCCGACACTGTCGAGTGGTATGTTTTGGGTAAATGAACTTACCCTCTTCATCTTTCTTGGTGTGGATGTGACATGGCAAATCCAACACATCATTTCCATCTTGGTCTTTAACTTTCTTGGGGTTCCAAGGTCCTTTGGGTTTCCCCTTAAACTTTCCTTGAGTTACAGCCAAGGCTTCCCCAGGAGCAGCTGGCTCGGCTTTCCGCTTCTGTTTCTGATTGGAATTTCCTCCGGTTTCTTGAGCGACTGGCTTGAGCATGCCACTCCTGAGTCGATCCTCATCTTCACCATTAGCGTACTTGGCAATCTCCATCATCTGATTCAGAGACATATCTCCGGTTCGACCGAATTTCAGATTCAGTTCTCTGTACTTGACGCCTTCTTTGAAGGCACAGACTGCTTGGTGGTCAGGCACATTCTCTACCGTGTGATGTAACGTGATCCATCTCTAGATGTAATCCCTAAAAGTTTCATTCGGCTTCTGCACGCAAGACCGTAGTTCCGTCAGCCCTGTCGGTCGCTTGCATGTTCCTTCAAATGTGGTGACAAACACTCGGGCGAGATCTTCCCAAGTGTAAATGCTGCTGGGTGCTAACTGATTCAACCATGCTCTGGCCGAGCCCTCCAACATGAGAGGCAGGTGCTTCATGGACACTTCATCATTGCCGCCGCCAATCTGGACGGCCACTCGGTAGTCTTCAAGCCAAGTATCGGGTTTGGACTACCAGTGAACTTACTGACTCCAGTCACCAACCTGAAGTTGGGAGGAATCACAGTGGCCCTGATGGCTCTACTAAAGCACTCTGGCCCTGAAACATGTACTCTGCTGCTGGTAGGTGCATCTCTGTCGTGACCTTCTCGGTGAGCCCTGTTCCTGTCGACCAAACCTTGAACGAAATGGATCTCGCATCAAAGCCTGGTTCCCTAGGGTCGATTGGAATCCTTCGCCCAACACTATGAGGGCGCCTGTCATCTTGCCGTCGAGGCGCATACGACCCGCTCTTCGGGGGAGGGGTGGGCACTCGACATCGATCGTCACGATCGAATCAGTGATCATACTGCTCACGGTTCCCGTACTGATTACGCCGGTCCCCACGTCCCTCACGCCTTGGGGCCGATCTTGGGCTATGAGCCGACTGGACTGTGTCTGCAGCAACGGATCTGCTATGAATCCTGTTCCGTGACTGAGAAACAGCGGAATTCTGGTCTCCTACTGCCCGGAGTAACGCTCTGATCTGCAGCAAGCCTCTGCCAGCCTCCGACTGGGAAGGCTGAATCGACTCTGCTATACGGGCTGCAGCTGCTAAATTCTGAATCAGAGTTCGATATACCTGCGGGGGCGGAAAGAGCTGACGTCGACTGGATTCTGGAACCCGTTGTCGCGCACGCTCGTCGAGTGCTCGCTGGAGGTTCTCTAGTCGAGTGCGCTCGGCCAAGTTTGCCAGGCGCGCATCTTCCAAGGCACGAGCCTCGGGGGTTTCTCCAACGATAGGAGTGTGCAGTGCATCCATGTTCCGGCGACGAAGTTCTTCTCTCTGCAGCGACGTGAGAGGCTCGGGGAGATATTCCTCATGGGGACGCGACGGGTCACCTCCACCTGCGCCTCCGTCGGTGCGGGGAAAACCGGGAGGACTGGGCGGTCCATCGACCATCAGAACCTTCGCCGCCGGATCACTGCTGTCGCACTCGGATGCGGTCTCTGCGGAGCTAGTCGACAGATCGAACAGGCCGTAGAGGGATTCGTCGGGTTCGATCGCCGCGACTTGAGGGGTGGCCTACTGGCGTGCCACCGCATGTCTCACCCACCGCTGAAGTCTCGACCGACCGGAGCGCTTGCGCCGGCGGGAAACAGGGAGGGAGGACAACATAGGAGCCGACCAGTAGGGGGTCGACGGTTGCCTCAAGAGAACGCCGCGGACGCACGCGCTAAAGTGCGTTGCCCCGCGGACAGGGAGTGCGTCCACGTCGAGCGGAGCCTCCTAAAGCCAAGCGGAGTCGTCGGCGATGAACGTGAGCGCGCCGAGACGGATCTCGCGGACCTCCACCAAAACTCCACCAGAAACCATGATGATTTGGATTGGAAAAGATCGCAACTCCTCCAACAAATCGCTAAAACACCAGCCCCACGGTGGGCGCCAACTATCGTGGTTCTAAGTCTGACAGTAATGTAGGGGGGTAGGTATGGAGAGGCAAGATCTTAGCTATGGAGAAGTTGTAAGCACACGAGGTTTATGAGTTCAGGCCCTTCTCGGAGGAAGTAATAGCCCTACGTCTCGGAGCCCGGAGGCGGTCGACTGGATTATGCGTGTATGAATTACAGGGGTGCGAACCCTTTACACTGAGGAGGGGGGTGGCTTATATAGAGTTCGCCGGACCCCTCCGGCCCTCAGTTGTGCAGGGTTTTAAATACATTAAGGTCGGGCGTTACTGGTAACGCCCCTAATAAAGTGCTATGATGACCATAAAAGCTACTTAATAACCGACCGTTAGCGTGCGGAGTGCCTTTAGGTCTCCTCGCCGTCGAGTGGTTTGGTCTTGGTCGAGTGATTGCTTCTTAGTCGAGTGTCTTCGAGTCTGTCGAGTCGAACACCTCCAAGTCGATTGAAAGGTAATTTCTTCTAGAGATGTCCTTGGGTAGGGCAGTTGGGATAGGTCCGTGACCCTACCCTAGGTACATAGCTTCAACAGTACATGCTAGAAATCATATGCAAGACACAATCCAATATCACAGTGGCGACTTAAAGGTGCCTTATCATAAGTGACTGATGCGGGATATGCAAGAATAGTAGTCTGATGTAGAAACATGAACACATGTCATATTCACAGGCATTATGTGTAAAGTAAGCAGATGCAATTCAACACAGTTAGAAGCAATACAAGCTAGACATCATACGCAACATGCAACCACATATAATAGTGCCAAGTTAGAGCAAGCACCTGTGATGGTGGAGTAGGGGAGATGTGCTCATCATCTACAGAGCTACGTTGAATTTCTAGCCTTGCGTTGTCTTGCGAATCTTGTTGGGAGGATGGCGGAGTAGAATCTGTAGAGAACCTCCGTTTCAGTTGCTCGGAAGGACCACCATCATCCAATGCCTTGCCAATTTCCTTCAGCTTTATTGATTTTGCATTGTGAGATCATACCGATAAGAAAAAGGAATATCATTCGCTCTTCAAAACTCATTCATGCATGATACTAACGAACACTACTCTCATGAAAGGCAAAGTCATGATACGAGGATGGAATATGTACGAAAAAATGGACGGCTTGACATGTTCACACCTATGATGTGGTAACTAAGCAGAAGGCACTTCAACAAATTAGAAACACTGCAAGACACCATATGGAAGGTGCAATCAATATCACTCTGCCAAGTTAAAACTGTCTCATCATAGGTGGCATTCATCAAACTAGAAGCAATACATGCTAGAAATCATATTCAAGACACAAACCAATATCACACTGCCATCTTAAAGGTGTCCCATCATAAGTGACTGATGCAGGATACACAAGAAGAGTAGTTTCATGTAAGAACATGGTGTGATAGACAGATATAGTATGTACCAAAAACAGGAAAGCGTGTCATATTCACATGTATCGTGTGTAAGCTAAGCAGATGCAGTTTACACTAATTAGGAGCAATACGAGCTAGACACCATATGCAACATGCAACCAGATATCACACTGCCAAGTTAGAGCAAGCACCTTGGATGGTGGAATAGGAGAGCAGACACTTGGACCTTGTAATGCACTATCAGTACAAGGAGAATCGGTACAGATGCTCCGTTTACGTTGCTGCAGAGCACCACCATCATTGCCTTCCTTACTCTTTTCCTTCCACTTTCTTGATTTTGCCTTGTCAAGTCAAACCCACAAGAAAAAGGAATAAAATTTGCTCTTCAGAACTCATTGATGCATGATACTGACAAACACTGCTTTCATGTAAGGCAGTCGCATGATAGGAGGATGGAATGTGTATGAAAAACAGGACGTCGTGACATATTGACATGTATGATGTATAAAGTGTAAACTAAGCACAAGGTGCTTGAACTTGTTAGAACCGATGCAAGCTAGAAACCATATGAAAGATGAAACCAATATCACTCTGCCAAATTAAAAGGGTGCCCTAACAAATGTATTTGACCAAATTAGAATCAATACATGGCAACATGCTAGAAATAATATGCAATATGCAACGAATAAAGGTGACTCATCGTAAGTGATTGATGCAGGATACAGAAGAGAGGTAGTTTCATGTAAGAACAAGGTTAACACATAGATGTAGTGTGTACCAAAAAATAGGAAGGCATGCCATATTCACAGGTATAGTGTGTAAACTAAGCAGATGCAATTTACCCTAATTAGAAGCATTACAAGCTAGACACCGTATGCAACATGCAACCACATATCACACTGCGAAGTTAGAGCAAGCACCTGTGATGGTGGTGTAGGGGAAGTGCGGTCTTCAGGTACAGAGCTACGTTCAATATCTTCATTTAGGCTTGCTGTTTCTTGAGAATCATGTGGAGAGGATGAAATTGCATTCTTTATAAGAGTATTGTGTCTCATATTAACCCACGCGTGTGACTGTCTCATCATAAGCGATAGATGCAGGATACACAAGAATAGTAGTTTGATGTAAGAACATGGTGTGATAGGCAGATGTAGTATGTACTAAAAACAAGAAGGCGTGTCATATTCACATATATAATGTGTAAGCTAAGGAGATGAAATTTAACAACTTAGGAGCATTGATGAGGGATACACAAGAAAAGTAGTTTGATGTAAGAACATGGTTAATAGAAAGACATAGTATGTACCAAAAACAGGAAGGCATGTTATATTCACAGGTATAATGTGTTAACTAAGCAGATGCAATTTACCCTAATTAGAAGCATTACAAGGTAGACACCATATGCAACATGCAACCACATATCACACTGCCAAGTAAGAGCAAGCACCTGCGATGGTGGTGTGGGGGAATTCCGGTGATCAACTAGAGAGCTACGTTGACTATCTTCATTTAGCCTTGCTGTTTCTTGAGAATCATGTGGGGAGGATAACACTGCACTCTTTAAACGAGTAGGGCATCTCACAGTAACCCACTCGGGTGACTGTCTCATCATAAGTGATTGACGAGGGATACAAAAGAGCATTAGTTTGATGTATGAACATGGTTAATAGACATATGTAGTATGTATCAAAAACAGGAAGGCATGTCATTATCAAAGGTATAATGTGTAAAGTAAGGAGATGCAATTTAACCAAATTGGAAGCAATACAAGCTAGACACCATATGCAACATGCAACCACATTTGACAGCATGAAGTTAAAGCAAGCACCTGGGATGGTTGTGTGTGGCAATTGAGATCATCAACTGCAGAGCTACGTTTACTGTCTCCAACTGCTGACACTGCACCCATTAGAGCGCTGAAATGCTTAGTGCTTATCTTTGAATTACACTGGAGCGACTTCTGTCGTTTCTTTTCTGCATTCATCAACACTGCGTCAGAGTCTGAAATACCCATGCATAAAAAACAATAGTGTGAGTATGGGTGAAGTGTGTGCACAATTAGTACAGTGTAAAGGTAGCAGATAGCAGGTCGATGAGAAATAAATGACGGGAGACATATGATAGCTCTACAACATGCATGGCACACTAAATTACTACAGGATTCTATGAAAATAACAGTTGACTGAAAGAAAATAGGCCAGTCCATTTTTTCCGCACCGTCCGATATACAAAGAACGGGCAGATCACCTCCATCTACCTCCAGCCAATCAGTGTTGACGATCTTCCTCAAAACGCCAGTGACCACCGGCCTAGTATTCCTCCCCTGCCTGCGCCCGCCCCTCGACCTCACCGCACCGCTGTGCTTGGCACCGCCCCCCGGCCATCCATTCAAGCCCCGCCGACCTCCAGATCAGGCGCAAGAAGCTCCTGCGCCCCACACCCCTATGATAGACACCGATGCGCCACTTCCCCGGGGAACAAGCGGACTAGGTGCTCCGCGCGCCTAAGCGGGTGCTGCTTCTTTTAATTGCGGTTCGACTGACCCTGAATTGAAATCCAGGTGGGCTACTGACCTCTAGCAAAGGTGAAATAGTAAAAGGGAGGAAACCTTGTGCATTTAGTATCACAAAGAAGATGCAGTAAGAAGCGCTCAACTAGTTTTTTTCGTGGGATGAATACGGTGTGAGCGGAGACGTAAGATTTCCATGAATAAGGGAAGAGGAGTACCTCTTTCTGCTGGCAGTGATGTGTCCTCCTTCTGTTTTTCCGACGATCTTCTTGTTGTTCACCGGAAACCAGAAGTTGTGGAGGACGGTGTAGCCTTGGACGAACCCATGGCCAAGTTGTTGAGTGTGGTGCGGTGGCCGTCTGTCGGCGGCGGGGAAGCGGATCTGAGTCGGCGAACGACGGCGTAGCGGGAACAACTCCGGTGCGGTGGACGGTTGCGACAGTGGAGCCGCAGCAGTGAGGCGCAGGGCAGCATGGTCGGAGTGGTTCTGGTACGGCGCACGTCGACGTCGGCGTCATGGAGGCAGCTCTACCTCGGCTTCAGCTGCTAAGTCCTTGAGGGCGTTGCGGTTGTGGTTGCGTTGGACGACGACGTCGGGGTACCGGCTCCGGTGTGATGGAGGAGGGCGGCGGTGGATTGGCCGCTATGGGGTGGAGGACGGACGAGGCTGGGGTTTCGCGGCTGGTGGAGAGGGCGCTTTCACGCCCACGGAGTATGAATGGCGAAACGGAGGGAGGCGGGGAACTAAGGGGAACAATGTTTCAGTTTGAGACGCGCTTGTTTGAAATTTGGGGAAAGTTACAAACTTTACCCCATCTAAAATTTTAGACATATTGCAGGTTGGGGTAGGACAGTCATGTTAGGTGTCCCAAATGTGGGCGGGATAGATTTCGGCCGAGCGCATGGGTAGGCGCCCACGACGTATGAATGCTTCTCGGAGGCGGTTGAGACTGGCGTCTTGGTGAAGTTACAAACCTACCCCGGTTTAGACCTTTGGACATCGGGCCGATATGCTACACGGGCCAGAGTCAGGACAGTAATTTCCTACCACCAGAACATTAGTCTCGCGCGGTTTCGGGTGACCAGAGGCCTATTTGGCACTTCATTCAATATTTGGGAGCAGAAGCATTAACATTTTCGGTTCTCTTGAATTGAACTTTCAGTATTTGTCAAACTTCACAAATCTTTACTCTTGAAAATCCTAAAGCTACGATTATTTTGGAATGGAGGGGGTACATTTGAATATACATTGTACATGAGTATATATTAAAAAATATGCAACTTACCTCAGTTCATGCATGGTTCCAGATATAATCTCCTTGGTTGCAAAAAAAAGTTAGATATGCATATGAATATATATAGCATGTTCAAACTCACAACAAAGATTGATGCCCCCTTTTACATCTGATTTACAAATGCCATTATCTCGGGTTCAAATAGATGAATGCACTTCCTATGAATTCGAATCTTCGAAACCCCCTTTATGTTGAATTCGACATGTATTCTATTTCGTAGCTAGCAATTTGGAATGTATCCATGCAAGTGACAAATGTATAAAGTGCTTCACACTAACAACATGGAGTGCACTAATTAATGTTTATATATGAATTGCAAAAGCATCCATTGCCAGTATTTCAAACCGCTCTCACTCTATGGATCGATAATATGAAATAAACACATGCACATGCTAGAATTCAATAGAGTATGGGTGTCTGATAGACCGATTTTCGTCCATACGCAATTTGCAAAATTCATGATCTCATCCAAAAATAATAATGCCATTTATATTTTAATTTAATGCGTAGAACCACCTTTTACATGTAGATGCACTATGCCTCGCCCCATTCTCACAAACGCGTTATATCTCTCTCTATCTAACGCATAAGTGCACACACTTTATATGCATCGGCATTTCTCTTTCACACATGCTCACAATCTCTCTCAGGGTGTTGGGGTGTCTCACGCACATGCTCTCTCTGTTTCTCTCTCTCTCTTTCTCTCTTTCTGACTACTATGTACCACTCTTTTCACTAATCTCAGTTGGAAAACACTATTTCTCTCACATGCATATATACACATGCACGGTCTCTACTAGCCCTCTATACGCACATATATGTGCCTACGTGTCTCCGGCACGCACACTATCTTTAGGCCTCTCTCGCACACATTGCCCCCCGACACACCTCTCTCTTGGTAGTTGGCAGATATGATTTCATCATAACATTTGGTAGGATATCCCTGGCTGTTAGGCTGGATGGTAATACGAGGCAAAGTTTTACCCTAGTTCGTATCGGACCCTTGCAGTTGAAGAAAGAGCCTACTCCTGGTACTGTATATTAGTGATAGGGGTGTGTAAAAAGTACACGTGAATACCAGGCATTGTGCGTGTGTGTATACTATCGACGAACTAGCCCCCAAGCTTGTATAACATACTAAGGGCCTAGGGTTACAAATCATATATAGTCGGCTTATCACCAGTGGGGATAGAGTCCTCCGCGACTCTGGTAGCTTCGTGCTGTACGCCGACTCCTCCACATGGGTCTTCGTATAACACATCTTGGTCCAACCTATATGTGGCGCAGGATGGAACCAACCCATGAGTCTTCATGTTGACCCACCACAACTAGAAATGATGTGCCCACCACACCACACACGCAATCGGCCACTAAGAAAATAATCATATACAATAGTACAACAGTATCTTGCTCACGGCACGTCTCCATATTTTGTTGATGACACTGACGGACTTTGCATTTGATGTGTGCTCCGTATTTTGTTGACGACACTTACGGTCATTGTATTTGAAGCGAAAGCATGATATGGTCACTGGACTTCAGAATAAGCTCATCATGGTCACCACATACATTTTGTCGTGCTAACCAACATGTGGTTGGATGGTTAGAGGACAGTGGTTTCTCGAGCCCACCAAGGTTAAAGTCCCAGTGCTCGCATTTATCTTGTGTTAATTTTAGTATTTTTCGGCGATGTACGTTCAGTGGGAGGAGACGTTCCACTCGACTACGAGGCACCTATGGTGACTTCGTAAAATCTCAAGATCATATATGCTGGCCCACTCTCTCGAAGGTGCTCATAGGGGTAGGGTTCGCATGTGTGTGCTTATAGCAGTGAGTGCTTGCGCGTATATATGAGCCCTTGTGTCTGTACCGTGTTAAACAAATACATATCATGATTATACGGTCACTGGCCCACCCGTACAACTCCGTATTTTGTTGATGACACAATCAATTGACCAGTCAAACGTTCCACGCGGCGCAACTAGTGTTGCACCATCGGGGCATGTAACCATGGGACCCACCTTTCAGCCCGTATATGAAAGAAAGAAATGGTAGTTTGAGTCTATATTGTGTTAATAAAATAGGAGTACATTTTAGGGTGATCATACGGTCATTGGCTCACCATACAACTCCGTAATTTGTTGATAACACGATCAATTGACCAGTCAAATGGTCCACATTCAGCAGTGCACTTTACCATAGGGCCCACCCGTCAGCGTGTATATGAAGGACATAAATGGTAATAAATTAGTGGTCGGTGGGTATTCGAAGTCGTGAGACCTCTGGTTGGCAGTCACCGGCGGTTGGGGGGCGTTCATTGGGTGGTTGGGTGGGGATCCCCGGAGAAAAAGCTCGGCAGGGGGGGCTAGAGGGATTGCCGGTGCGGCGGCGGACCGGCGGTGGGGAGTGGTTTCGGGGAGGGCGGGCCGGCCGCGAGCGGCGTGGGCTGGCGGTTCGGCCGGTGGTGGCTGGCGGTTCAGGGGGGTGGAGTTTGATGATAAACTGGAGTCCCTTGATTTCGTATCCAACGGCTGGAAAATCTAATGACCAGAGATGAAAAAGTCAGTCGACTAACATGTAGCCTCACCCCGCACGTACACATGCACGCACGCAAGACACACACGCATATAGGCGTGCAACACTGACACGTACACATGCACGCATGCTGGCGTGCAACACTGACACGTACACATGCACTCACGAACACACACACACGTACGCACCCATGCATGCAACACTGAAATGTACCCTTGCATGCACGCAACACTCGCACGCCTCCATGCATACAGCACACGACGCAAGACACATGCTCAACCTATACGTGCATGCACCGTTTGTTAAGGACATGGATTGTTACGGGTATTAATAAATCTTATCTGTGATAAGCAGAACATTGATGTTTGCAGCGGTCTTTATGAATCACAACGTATCGAACGGGCTATCAACATTGTAGGCTTATCTACATGAAAAAGATGATGTCACACTCAATGAACAATCATCGGTTTATGAAATGCCCGCTTCTGACCGCCTTGGCCCACCAAAGGTTCCTCTGCTGTGCGCTGCCTGCGTTGGTCACTGACATGCAGGCCATGCACCCAAAGAGCCCACACGTCAGTTGAAGAACAACGCGGTGTCCTAGGTCAGAGTCGAGGGCGCCACTCGCGGCATGCCCGGCTGAACACGCCTCCATGCCGCATTCAAACGCCTCCATGAAACCCGCCCGTGTGGAAGCCGAGAAACCCACTCTGGACACACGTCCGTTCATGACCGGGCCGGCATTAAATGCAATGATACGTCTCCAAAGTATCTATAATTTTTGATTGCTCCATGCTATGTTATCTACTATTTTGGGAAATATTGGGCTTTATTATCCACTTTTATATTATTTTTGGGACTAACCTATTAACCGGAGGCCCAGTCCAGATTTGTTTTTTTTTCCTATTTCAGTGTTTCGGAGAAAAGGAATAAACAGAGTCGGAACGGAATGAAATCAACTGGAGAAGTTATTTTTGGAAGGAAAGCTACCAGAAAATCTTGGAGTGCACGTCAGGAAAGAAGGGAGGTGCTCACGAGGGTGGGGGCGCGCCCACCCCCTAGGGCGCGCCCCCTGCCTCGTGGCCCCCCTTCGGTCTCCTGACGTATCTCTTTCACCCATATATACCTACGTATCCTAAAACTTCCAGAACAGACAATAGATCGGGAGTTCCACCGCCAGAAGCCTCCTTAGCCACCGAAAACCAATCTAGACCCGTTCCGGCACCCTGCCGGAGGGGACAATCCTTCTCCGGTGGCCATCTTCATCATCCCGGTGCTCTCCATGATGAGGAGGGAGTAGTTCTCCCTCGGGGCTAAGGGTATGTACCAGTAGCTATGTGTTTGATCTCTCTCTCTCTCTCGTGTTCTTGAGGTGATATGATCTTGATGTATCGCGAGCTTTGCTATTATAGTTGGATCCTATGATGTTTTCTCCCCCCTCTACTCTCTTTTAATGAATTGAGTTTCCCCTTTGAAGTTATCTTATCGGATGGAGTCTTTAAAGATTTGAGAACACTTGATGTATGTCTTGCCGTGGATATCTGTGGTGACAATGGGATATCACGTGATTCACTTGATGTATGTTTTGGTGATCAACTTGTGGGTTCCGCCCATGAACCTATGCATAGGGGTTGGCACACGTTTTTGTCATGATTCTCCGGTAGAACTTTGGGGCACTCTTTGAGGTTCTATGTGTTGGTTGAATAGATGAATCTGAGATTGTGTGATGCATATCGTATAATCATACCCACGGATACTTGAGGTGACATTGGAGTATCTAGGTGACATTAGGGTTTTGGTTGATGTGTGTCTTAAGGTGTTATTCTAGTACAAACTCTAGGGCTGCTTGTGACACTTATAGGAATAGCCCAACGGATTGATTGGAAAGAATAACTTTGAGGTGGTTTCGTACCCTACCATAATCTCTTCGTTCGTTCTCCGCTATTAGTGACTTTGGAGTGACTCTTTGTTGCATGTTGAGGGATAGTTATGTGATCCAATTATGTTATCATTGTTGAGGGAACTTACACCAGCGAAAGTATGAACCCTAGGCCTTGTTTACTATCATTGCAATACCGTTTACGCTCACTTTTATCATTAGTTACCTTGCTGTTTTTATATTTTCAGATTACAAAAACCTTTATCTACCATCCATATACCACTTGTATCACCATCTCTTCGCCGAACTAGTGCACCTATACAATTTACCATTGTATTGGGTGTGTTGGGGACACAAGAGACTCTTTGTTATTTGGTTGCAGGGTTGCTTGAGAGAGACCATCTTCATCCTACGCCTCCTACGGATTGATAAATGATAAACCTTAGGTCATCCACTTGACGGAAATTTGGTACTGTCCTACAAACCTCTGCACTTGGAGTCCCAACAATGTCTACAAGAAGAAGGTTGTGTAGTAGACATCACGCAACGCCGGCCGAGCTCCTCCCGTCCGCCGTCTATTTAATCTCCTATTTAAACGAGGCCAAACGCCGGCCAAGAATCGCACACCTCCGCCGCTCCCCTATATCCTCCACCATTTTGTCCACTCTTACAATGGCTTACGAAGAGTAGTTATTCCACATCCAAGCCGGCTGGGTAGCCCGCTGGATACGAGCTATGCAGCTCGCTGATCCACCTCCCTCCCCTCGCCCGACGGAGCCAGTTGCCACCCCAAGCCAGCGCACGGTTCAGCAACTCGCCGCTCCAACCCAGCTCGACAAGGAGCGGCGCACGGGCGTCGTTGCTGCCGTCCACGCCGTCACCTCGTACCGCGTCTCCTGTTTCTATGGCCGAGACTCCCATGCTGGCGGCCGCGCCATGGAAGCAGCGATAGAAGCCGGGTGCGCGAAGAGCGATGAGTCGGTGGCCAGCGCCTCCGCGTCCGCCACCATCATCGAGGAGAAGTAGAACACGGGAGGCCGCCGCTGCTTGGGTCCCATGAAGGCCACCATGGAGGCGACGCCGGCATAAACAGCAGGTGTCTTGCCGGATCCTTTTGTTGTGAGGACCTTCGTCGACCCCGCATGGGCTCCACAGAAGAGGGGAATGTTAGGATGAACTCGAGCCGGTGCCGGCCATGGCGAAGTAGTGGCCGGTGATGAACTCGAACTGGTGCCGGCCACCATCATCTTCGGCACCAGCCAATGATATCAGTTGGGCAGTGGGGAAGCGAGCCATCCTTTGCGCTGAAGCATATACCTCCGGGGCTCCCGGCAGTCCGATGATCGTGCTGCCGGACATGAGGAACACAAATCGATCGGCGGGCGACCATTTAGGCCAGGTATTATATACCTGTGCTGTCCAGAACTAGCACCACATAGTTCATTTTAATGTAATGAAATCCATCATGTTTGTATGAAAATCCGATATTTTATATGATTTCCGTCGTTGTTTATATGAAATATCAGTTTGTCTACGTGTTTGCGTGAATTTCGTCCGGTTGGTTGAGTTGCTGTCATAATGTGTGCGCTACGGTTGGATGGCGTAATTTGCGGGTCGACGGTTGGTCTGCGGGCGGCATTGTGGGACAAAAAAAACACACCTCGTGCGAGCTCGTCTCCAACGTGCGCGCTGGAGGATGCATGACAGCATAAGCACCCGAGCCATTCCTCGTTCATCGGTGGCAAAGGCACCGGTGGACAAAAGGGTCGCCAATATTTTGGCTACCCCGGGCAAGATCCAAACAGCCCCTCCCAACAGATTCAAATCCCTCGTTCGTCGTGGAATTTTGCCATGTGTTGTTTTCATGGACTAGCAACATGCCCGTGCATTGCATGGAACATCAAGATGCATTTTTTTACAAACTCCCGCATGCATGCAAGGGATAATTAATGTCCTCCTTTGCTAGTACCACGAGGCAAACACCATTAATATTGCATCGATTAGTGTTAGTGGCCTTGTATATCTGCAAATTGTAATTTTGATAGTGACCCCTTGTATATAAAAATGGAGGGAGAAAGATGAGAGATAAGGTGAGGAGGAGTGGGGCGTGGTGGTGACTGGTGGTCAGACTGGGCGGAGGCATGGGGATGGACGACGCATTATGTCTAGGTTTGTATCTCTCTCTCACACACACACCCACGTAGGTGGGGGACGTGCACGAAGAGAAGAGGTGCACGCACGGCGCACGTACTCCCGTCTCTTTCTCAACCACACCCACGCGGGTACACGGTGGAGCTCATTTCTGTACGAAAAAGGCAGCCCACGTGGTAATTTGGCATGTGTACTGGTTGTCCACTTGCTGGAGGGAGGATCGTCTACCACGGGTGAACAAACAAATTGCGACTTGACGCGTTATGTTAAATTAAAAAAAGAGGCAAACCATGTGGGGCCTACCTTAGAGGCAAGGCTCTATACACTGGAGTACTTTTGATGTGTCCCGTCAACTCGCAGAACGAGGAGAAGCTTGCTTAGTACGCCGTCTCCCCCGCCCACGGGCGCGATGGCTCGTAGGATGAGGTGAAGCTTGCTTACGAGTAGCAGTAGTAGTACTACTATACGCCTTTACGACCGCTCCCTCGCCCACGCGCGCGGTGGCTCGCAGCACGAGGAGAAAATTTTACTACTCCCTCTGTTACTCCTCGTCCCTACTACGTACTTTGGTTAGTACTCCCTCCATTTACTTATACAAGGCCACTATAAAAAATACATTTTGCATCTATACAAGGCCACAAATAGTAATCGAGACAAAAGTTACTACTCCCTCCTTTCCAGTTTATGGCTCAATTTCAAAATCTCTCCAACCAAGGTAGACGGTGAGTGGTCGAATTAATTTCGTAGTTTGCACAAGTAATTAGTACGCTCGTTTTTCTCAAGAAGTTATGTTTACCGAGGCATTAATTAGAACGAATGCATGAATGACCACTAAATTTCCATGAACTTGTACATGCATTGGTTAGTTTCCTCTTGACACTGCTTGGGTCGGGTGATCTAACGCACCTCGAAATCCAACATGTAATGGTACTACTACTAGTATAGTAGAATTGAGACTTATCAAACGGAAAAACGAATGTTTTTTAGATGAGCCCTATAAACCCTAGTGGGTATGTACTCCATAAAAACAGATTTTTTCCAAAACTAAGTCACTCCCTTTCATGAATTCTGTAGTATACTCCTCCGTTGACGCTCCCTTTCATGAATTCTGTACTTCCTGTCGCCGACATGTGGGACATATAGCAACCGGGTCGACGTGTCAAGCACCAAATAACAGTGCAGAACAGCAGGGGGGACGCACCCCACTCGTACCGGCCCAGTAGTAGTAATGAGCAATGAGACGTCAAATCACAATGCCGCACCTTCCCAGACGGACGAAGCAACCATTATTTCACACTTCGGTTCGCCATCATCTCAAACCACGTAGTATTGCTTCTGCCTCAAGAGGGACACGCGCATCGCCTTGGTACATCATGACACGTGGGACCGCATGACAGGCCATGCTCCCCCCGCCGATTGCTTGGTAAAATCACCTCATTTTTACTATACTTCCTCCGTATCGGTTTACTACATGGCATGCACGTCGTTCTAGGTTGAGAATTAAACTGGCTATATATGTGATGAACAGTACTCTAGCCTTTTAAAAAATGTATACTTTTGTACAGTAGTACTATCGATGGATTGCGCCATGGAGCAAAAATTGAAATAAAAAAGGTGGTACATATAGAGAGCGCTCGTCGCCAAATTAAGCATATAGTACTACTAAAAAAAGCTAGTACGTGCTTAATTGGGGTGCTAAATTCTATTAAAGAAATACTAGTAGTATGTACATACTGAAGAGTTAAAGTAACGAGAAGAAACATAACATAGTTCTGCTGGGGGCTCAGCACAACACACCCCTCAAATTAAACTAAGCACACCTGAAATTAAACTATGCAACTAATCCGGTAGACACTGCATTAGAAGTTTAGAACCACCATGAGCAGCGACACTGCCACCTTACTCGGAGTCCTCGTCCACGTCCTCGACTTCGTCCTTGTCCCTCTCCCTCTTGGCCGATACTTCTTTACTTGAACCGCACACTTGGCTGTTGCTCTTCATCCAACCCTTGTAGATATTGAAACAAAGGTAGCCATCCATTGCAGCATAGTGGATGTGGTCTATATCTAGTACATTCCGCTGCCATGCATGACGATGAAACGTGTAATGAGGTTTCTCCAGTTTACGGTATGAAGGATGAACCATGGCTCCTGCCAGGGTCAGCATTGAAGGCTGACGAGAGGGCACCAGCCGATTCTTCTGGAGGTCGAAGGGGTTGCCTACAACGAGGCCTATCTGACCAAGGACTTCTTTGTCGTTCTTAAAGTCTACAGTAACGAATTTCACTGTTTTGTCCTTGAGGAAGTTCTTAAAATCCTAGCACTCAACTGTTTGGTTTCGTAGTAATTTCAAAAAAATTCCTACGCACACGCAAGATCATGTGATGCATAGCAACGAGAGGGGAGAGTGTTGTCTACGTACCCACGCAGACCGACTGCTGAAGCGTTGACACAACGTAGAGGAAGTAGTCGTACGTCTTCACGATCCGACCGATCAAGCACCGAAACTACGGCACCTCCGAGTTCGAGCACACGTTCAGCTCGATGACGATCCCCGGACTCCGATCCAGCAAAGTGTCGGGGAAGAGTTTCGTCAGCACGACGGCGTGGTGACGATCTTGATGCACTACAGCAGCAGGGCTTCGCCTAAACTCCGCTACAGTATTATTGAGGAATATGGTGGCTGGGGCACCGCACACGGCTAAGGAATAGATCACGTGGATCAACTTGTGTGTTCTAGGGTGCCTCTACCTTAGTATATAAAGGACCAAAAGGGGGGGAGGCTGGCCGGCCACAAGGGGCGCGCCAGGAGAGTCCTACTCCCTCCGGGAGTAGGATCCCCCCCCCCCAATCCTAGTTGGAATAGGATTCCTCGGAGGGGGAAAGAGAGAGAGGGGGCCGGCCACCTCTCCTAGTCCTAATAGGACTAGGGGAAGGGGGAGGCGCGCAGCCCACCTTGGTCTGCCCCTTTCTCCTTTCCACTAAAGCCCACTAAGGCCCATATGGTTCCCGGGGGGTTCCGGTAACCTCCCGGTACTCCGGTAAAATCCCGATTTCACCCGGAACACTTCCGATATCCAAACATAGGCTTCCAATATATCAATCTTTATGTCTCGACCATTTTGAGACTCCTCGTCATGTCCGTGATCATATCCGGGACTCCAAACAACCTTCGGTACATCAAAATACATAAACTCATAATATAACTGTCATCGTAACCTTAAGCATGCGGACCCTACGGGTTCGAGAACAATGTAGACATGACCGAGACACGTCTCCGGTCAATAACCAATAGCGGGACCTGGATGCCCATATTGGCTCCTACATATTCTACGAAGATCTTTATCGGTCAGACCGCATAACAACATACGTTGTTCCCTTTGTCATCGGTATGTTACTTGCCCGAGATTCGATCGTCGGTATCCAATACCTAGTTCAATCTCGCTACTGGCAAGTCTCTTTACTCGTTCTGTAATACATCATCCCGCAACTAACTCATTAGTTGCAATGCTTGCAAGGCTTAAGTGATGTGCATTACCGAGAGGGCCCAGAGATACCTCTCCGACAATCGGAGTGACAAATCCTAATCTCGAAATACGCCAACCCAACATCTACCTTTGGAGACACCTGTAATGCTCCTTTATAATCACCCAGTTACGTTGTGATGTTTGGTAGCACCCAAAGTGTTCCTCCGGCAAACGGGAGTTGCATAATCTCATAGTCATAGGAACATGTATAAGTCATGAAGAAAGCAATAGCAACATACTAAACGATCGGGTGCTAAGCTAATGGAATGGGTCATGTCAATCAGATCATTCAACTAATGATGTGACCTCGTTAATCAAATAACAACTCTTTGTTCATGGTTAGGAAACATAACCATCTTTGATTAACGAGCTAGTCAAGTAGAGGCATACTAGTGACACTCTGTTTGTCTATGTATTCACACATGTATTATGTTTCCGGTTAATACAATTCCAGCATGAATAATAAACATTTATCATGATATAAGGAAATAAATAATAACTTTATTATTGCCTCTAGGGCATATTTCCTTCAGTCTCCCACTTGCAATAGAGTCAATAATCTAGATTACACTGTGATGATTCTAACACCCATGGAGTCTTGGTGCTGATCATGTTTTGCTCGTGGAAGAGGCTTAGTCAACGGGTCTGCAACATTCAGATCCGTATGTATCTTGCAAATCTCTATGTCTCCCACATGGACTAGATCCCGGATGGAATTGAAGCGTCTCTTGATGTGCTTGGTCCTTTTGTGAAATCTGGATTCCTTTGCCAAGGCAATTGCACCAGTATTGTCACAAAAAAATTTCATTGGACCCGATGCACTAGGTATGACACCTAGATCGGATATGAACTCCTTCATCCAGACTCCTTCGTTTGCTGCTTTCGAAACAGCTATGTACTCCGCTTCACATGTAGATCCCGCTACGACGCTTTGTTTAGAACTGCACCAACTGACAGCTCCACCGTTTAATGTAAACACGTATCCGGTTTGCGATTTAGAATCGTCCGGATCAGTGTCAAAGCTTGCATCAACGTAACCTTTTACGGTGAGCTCTTTGTCACCTCCATATACGAGAAACATATCCTTAGTCCTTTTCAGGTATTTCAGGATGTTCTTGACCGCTGTCCAGTGATCCACTCCTGGATTACTTTGGTACCTCCATGCTAAACTAATAGCAAGGCACACATCAGGTCTGGTACACAACATTTCATACATGATAGAACCTATGGCTGAAGCATAGGGAATGACTTTCATTTTCTCTCTATCTTCTGGAGTGGTCGGGCATTGAGTCTGACTCAACTTCACACCTTGCAACACAGGCAAGAACCCTTTCTTTGCTTGATCCATTTTGAACTTCTTCAAAACTTTATCAAGGTATGTGCTTTGTGAAAGTCCAATTAAGCGTCTTGATCTATCTCTATAGATCTTGATGCCCAATATATAAGCAGCTTCACCGAGGTATTTCATTGAAAATTCTTATTCAAGTATCCTTTTATGCTATTCGGAAATTCAGTATCATTTCCGATTAGCAATATGTCATCTGCATATAATATCATAAATGCTACAGATCTCCCACTCACTTTCTTGTAAATACAGGCTTATCCAAAAGTCTGTATAAAACCATATGCTTTGATCACACTATCAAAGCGTATATTCCAACTTCGAGAGGCTTGCACCAGTCCATAAATGGATCGCTGGAGTTTGCACACTTTATTAGCACCTTTTGGATCGAAAAAACTGTCTGGTTGCATCATATACAACTCTTCTTTAAGATATCCATTAAGGAATGCAGTTTTGACATCCATTTACCAAATTCCATAATCATAAAATCCGGCAATTGCTAACATGATTCGGACGGACTTAAGCATCGCTACGGGTGAGAAGGTCTCATCATAGTCAACTCCTTGAACTTGTCGAAAACCTTTTGCAACAAGTCGAGCTTTGTAGACAGTAACATTACCTTCAGCGTCAGTCTTCTTCTTGAAAATCCATTTATTCTCTATGTCCCGCCGATCATCGCGCAAGTCAACCAAATTCCACACTTTGTTCTCATACATGGATCACGTCTCATTTTTCATGGCCTCAAGCCATTTTGCGAAATCTCGGCTCATCATCGCTTTCTCATAGTTCATAGGTTCGTCATGGTCAAGTAACATGACCTCCAGAACAGGATTACCGTACCACTCTGGTGCGGATCTTACTCTAGTTGACCTACGAGGTTCGATAGTAACTTGATCTGAAGTTTCATGATCATCATCATTAGCTTCCTCACTTACTGGTGTAGGAATAACTGGAACTGATTTCTATGATGAACTACTTTCCAATAAGAGAGTAAGTACAATTACCTCGTCAAGTTCTACTTTCCTCCCACTCACTTCTTTCGAGAGAAACTCCTTCTCTAGAAAGGATCCATTCTTAGCAACGAATATCTTGCATTGCATACATGATAGAGCCTATGGCTGAAGCATAGGGAACATCTTTCATTTTCTCTCTATCTTCTGCAGTGGTCGGGCATTGAGTCTGACTCAACTTCACACCTTGTAACACAGGCAAGAACCCTTTCTTTGCTTGATCCATTTTGAACTTCTTCAAAATCTTGTCAAGGTATGTGCTTTGTGAAAGTCCAATTAAGCGTCTTGATCTATCTCTATAGATCTTTATGCCTAATATGTAAGCAGCTTCACCGAGGTCTTTCATTGAAAAACTTTTATTCAAGTATCCCTTTATGCTATCCAGAAATTCTATATCATTTCCAATCAGTAATATGTCATCCACATATAATTTCAGAAATGCTACAGAGCTCCCACTCACTTTCTTGTAAATACAGGCTTCTCCGAAAGTCTGTATAAAACCAAATGCTTTGATCACACTATCAAAACATTTATTCCAACTCCGAGAGGCTTGCACCAGTCCATAAATGGATCGCTGGAGCTTGCACACTTTGTTAGCTCCCTTTGGATCGACAAAACCTTCCGGTTGCATCATATACAACTCTTCTTCCAGAAATCCATTCAGGAATGCAGTTTTGACATCCATTTGCCAAATTTCATAATCATAAAATGCGGTAATCGCTAACATGATTCGGACAGACTTAAGCATCGCTACGGGTGAGAAGGTCTCATCGTAGTCAATCCCTTGAACTTGCCGAAAACCTTTTGCGACAAGTCGAGCTTTGTAGACAGTAACATTACCGTCAGCGTCAGTCTTCTTCTTGAAGATCCATTTATTCTCAATTGCTTGCCGATCATCGGGCAAGTCAACCAAAGTCCATACTTTGTTCTCATACATGGATCCCATCTCAGATTTCATGGCTTCAAGCCACTTTGCGGAATCTGGGCTCACCATCGCTTCTTCATAGTTCGTAGGTTCATCATGATCTAGTAGCATGATTTCCAGAACAGGATTACCGTACCACTCTGGCGCGGATCTTACTCTGGTTGATCTACGAGGTTCAGTAGTATCTTGATCTGAAGTTTCATGATCATCATCATTAGCTTCCTCACTTATTGGTGTAGGTGTCGCAGAAACAGTTTTCTGTGATGTACTACTTTCCAATAAAGGAGCAGGTACAGTTACCTCGTCAAGTTCTACTTTCCTCCCACTCACTTCTTTCGAGAGAAACTCCTTCTCCAGAAAGTTTCCGAATTTAGCAACAAAAGTCCTGCCTTCGGATCTGTGATAGAAGGTGTATCCAATAGTTTCCTTTGGATATCCTATGAAGACACATTTCTCCGATTTGGGTTCGAGCTTATCAGGTTGAAGCTTTTTCACATAAGCATCGCAGCCCCAAACTTTTAGAAATGACAACTTTGGTTTCTTGCCAAACCACAGTTCGTAAGGCGTCGTCTCAACAGATTTTGATGGTGCCCTATTTAACGTGAATGCGGCCGACTCTAGAGCGTATCCCCAAAACGATAGCGGTAAATCAGTAAGAGACATCATAGATCGCACCATATCTAGTAAAGTATGATTACGACGTTCGGACACACCATTACGCTGAGGTGTTCCGGGTGGCGTGAGTTGCGAAACTACTCCACAATTTTTCAAATGTACACCAAACTCGTAACTCAAATATTCTCCTCCACGATCAGATCGTAGAAACTTTATTTCCTTGTTACGATGATTTTCAACTTCACTCTGAAATTCTTTGAACTTTTCAAATGTTTCAGACTTATGTTTCATTAAGTAGATATACCCATATCTGCTTAAATCATCTGTGAAGGTGAGAAAATAACGATATCCGCCACGAGCCTCAATATTCATCGGGCCACATACATCTGTATGTATGATTTCCAACAAATATGTTGCTCTCTCCATAGTACCGGAGAACGGTGTTTTTGTCATCTTGCCCATGAGGCACGGTTCGCAAGTACCAAGTGATTCATAATCAAGTGGTTCCAAAAGTCCATCAGTATGGAGTTTCTTCATGCGCTTTACACCGATATGACCTAAACGACAGTGCCACAAATAAGTTGTACTCTCATTATCAACTCTGCATCTTTTGGCTTCAACATTATGAATATGTGTGTTACTACTATCGAGATTCAACAAGAATAGACCACTCTTCAAGGGTGAATGACCATAAAAGATATTACTCATATAAATAGAACAACCATTATTCTCTGATTTAAATGAATAACCGTCTCGCATTAAACAAGATCCAGATATAATGTTCATGCTCAACGCTGGCACCAAATAACAATTATTTAAGTCTAATATTAATCCCGAAGGTAGATGTAGAGGTAGCGTGCCGACCACGATCACATCGACTTTGGAACCGTTTCCCACGCGCATCGTCACCTCGTCCTTAGCCAATCTTCGCTTAACCCGTAGCCCCTGTTTCGAGTTGCAAATATTAGCAACAGAACCAGTATTAAATACCCAGGTGCTACTACGAGCATTAGTAAGGTACACATCAATAACATGTATATCACATATACCTTTGTTCACCTTGCCATCCTTCTTATTCGCCAAATACTTGGGGCAGTTCCGCTTCCAGTGACCAGTCTGCTTGCAGTAGAAGCACTCAGTTTCAGGCTTAGGTCCAGACTTGGGTTTCTTCTCTTGAGCAGCAACTGGCTTGCCGTTCTTCTTGAAGTTCCCCTTCTTCTTTCCTTTGCCCTTTTTCTTGAAACTAGTGGTCTTGTTGACCATCAACACTTGATGCTCCTTTTTGATTTCTACCTCCGCAGCTTTCAGCATCGCGAAGAGCTCGGGAATAGTCTTGTTCATCCCTTGCATATTATAGTTCATCACGAAGCTCTTGTAGCTTGGTGGCAGTGATTGAAGAATTCTGTCAATGACGCAATCATCTGGAAGATTAACTCCCAGTTGAATCAAGTGATTATTATACCCAGACATTTTGAGTATATGCTCACTGACAGAACTGTTCTCCTCCATCTTGCAGCTATAGAACTTATTGGAGACTTCATATCTCTCAATCCGGGCATTTGCTTGAAATATTAACTTCAACTCCTGGAACATCTCATATGCTCCATGACGTTCAAAACGTCGTTGAAGTCCCGATTCTAAGCCGTAAAGCATGGCACACTGAACTATCGAGTAGTCATCAGCTTTGCTCTGCCAGACGTTCATAACATCCGGTGTTGCTCCTGCAGCAGGCCTGGCACCCAGCGGTGCTTCCAGGACGTAATTCTTCTATGCAGCAATGAGGATAATCCTCAAGTTACGGACCCAGTCCGTGTAATTGCTACCATCATCTTTCAACTTTGCTTTCTCAAGGAACGCATTAAAATTCAATGGAACAACAGCACGAGCCATCTATCTACAATCAACATAAACAAGCAAGATACTATCAGGTACTAAGTTCATGATAAATTTAAGTCCAATTAATCATATTACTTAAGAACTCCCACTTAGATAAACATCCCTCTAATCCTCTAAGTGATCACGTGATCCAAATCAACTAAACTATGTCCGATCATCACGTGAGATGGAGTAGTTTCATCGGTGAACATCATTATGTTGATCATATCTACTATATGATTCACGCTCGACCTTTCGGTCTCCGTGTTCCGAGGCCATATCTGTATATGCTTGGCTCGTCAAGTATAACCTGAGTATTCCGCGTGTGCAACTGTTTTGCACCCGTTGTATTTGAACGTAGAACCTATCACACCCGATCATCACGTGGTGTCTCAGCACGAAGAACTTTCGCAACGGTGCATACTCAGGGAGAACACTTCTTGATAATTTAGTGAGAGATCATCTTATAATGCTACCGTCAATCAAAGCAAGATAAGATGCATAAAAGGATAAACATCACATGCAATCAATATAAGTGATATGATATGGCCATCATCATCTTGTGCTTGTGATCTCCATCTCCGAAGCACCGTTGTGATCACCATCGTCACCGGCGTGACACCTTGATCTCCATCGTAGCATCATTGTCGTCTCGCCAAGTTTGTGCTTCTACGACTATCGCTACCGCTTAGTGATAAAGTAAAGCATTACATCGCGATTTCATTGCATATAATAAAGCGACAACCATAAGGCTCCTGCCAGTTGCCGATAACTCGGTTACAAAACATGATCATCTCATACAATAAAATTCAGCATCATGTCTTGACCATATCACATCACAACATGCCCTGCAAAAACAAGTTAGACGTCCTCTACTTTGTTGTTGCAAGTTTTACGTGGATGCTATGGGCTTAAGCAAGAACCAATCTCACCTACGCATCAAAACCACAACGATAGTTTGTCAAATAGACTCCGTTTTAACCTTCGCAAGGACCGGGCGTAGCCATACTTGGTTCAACTAAAGTTGGAGAGACAGTCGCCCGCAAGCCACCTGTGTGCAAAGCACATCGGGGGAACCGGTCTCGCGTAAGCGTACGCGTAATGTTGGTCCGGGTCGTCTCGTCCAACAATGCCGCCGAACCAAAGTATGACATGCTAGTAGGCAGTATGACTTATATCGCCCACAACTCACTTGTGTTCTACTCGTGCAAATAACATCAACATAAATAACCTAGGCTCGGATGCCACTGTTGGGTTTCGTAGTAATTTCAAAAAAATTCCTACGCACACGCAAGATCATGTGATGCATAGCAACGAGAGGGGAGAGTGTTGTCTACATACCCACGCAGACCGACTGCGGAAGCGTTGACACAACGTAGAGGAAGTAGTCGTACGTCTTCACGATCCGACCGATCAAGCACCGAAACTACGGCACCTCCGAGTTCGAGCACACGTTCAGCTCGATGACGATCCCCGGACTCCGATCCAGCAAAGTGTCGGGGAAGAGTTTCGTCAGCACGACGGCGTGGTGACGATCTTGATGCACTACAGCAGCAGGGCTTCGCCTAAACTCCGCTACAGTATTATTGAGGAATATGGTGGCTGGGGCACCGCACACGGCTAAGGAATAGATCACGTGGATCAACTTGTGTGTTCTAGGGTGCCTCTACCTCAGTATATAAAGGACCAAAAGGGGGGAGGCTGGCCGGCCACAAGGGGCGCGCCAGGAGAGTCCTACTCCCTCCGGGAGTAGCATTCCCCCCCAATCCTAGTTGGAATAGGATTCCTCGGAGGGGGAAAGAGAGAGAGGGGGCCGACCACCTCTCCTAGTCCTAATAGGACTAGGGGAAGGGGGAGGCATGCATCCCACCTTGGGCTGCCCCTTTCTCCTTTCCACTAAAGCCCACTAAGGCCCATATGGTTCCCGGGGGGTTCCGGTAACCTCCCGGTACTCCGGTAAAATCCCGATTTCACCCGGAACACTTCCGATATCCAAACATAGGCTTCCAATATATCAATCTTTATGTCTCGACCATTTCGAGACTCCTCGTCATGTCCGTGATCATATCCGGGACTCCGAACAACCTTCGGTACATCAAAATACATAAACTCATAATATAACTGTCATCGTAACCTTAAGCATGTGGACCCTACGGGTTCGAGAACAATGTAGACATGACCGAGACACGTCTCCGGTCAATAACCAATAGCGGGACCTGGATGCCCATATTGGCTCCTACATATTCTACGAAGATCTTTATCGGTCAGACCGCATAACAACATACGTTGTTCCCTTTGTCATCGGTATGTTACTTGCCCGAGATTTCGATCGTCGGTATCCAATACCTAGTTCAATCTCGTTACCGGCAAGTCTCTTTACTCGTTCTGTAATACATCATCCCGCAACTAACTCATTAGTTGCAATGCTTGCAAGGCTTAAGTGATGTGCATTACCGAGAGGGCCCAGAGATACCTCTCCGACAATCGGAGTGACAAAACCTAATCTCGAAATACGCCAACCCAACATCTACCTTTGGAGACACCTGTAATGCTCCTTATAATCACCCAGTTACGTTGTGACGTTTGGTAGCACCCAAAGTGTTCCTCCGGCAAACGGGAGTTGCATAATCTCATAGTTATAGGAACATGTATAAGTCATGAAGAAAGCAATAGCAACATACTAAACGATCGGGTGCTAAGCTAATGGAATGGGTCATGTCAATCAGATCATTCAACTAATGATGTGACCTCGTTAATCAAATAACAACTCTTTGTTCATGGTTAGGAAACATAACCATCTTTGATTAACGAGCTAGTCAAGTAGAGGCATACTAGTGACACTCTGTTTGTCTATGTATTCACACATGTATTATGTTTCCGGTTAATACAATTCCAGCATGAATAATAAACATTTATCATGATATAAGGAAATAAATAATAACTTTATTATTGCCTCTAGGGCATATTTCCTTCATCAACATCGGCATGGCATATGTGGTAGACCAAGCAAACGTTATGTACGCAAACTTGGATCACGTCGGGCTTCTTCGTCTCTTCGTCCTTTAGATCCTTCTCTGGTCCCAGGACTATGGTGTTCTCAACATCTAGCCCAGCAACCCACTCATCATCTGAGTTTTTGAACATGCGTCTAAAGCGAGAAAGGCATCCTTTCACCGTCGCGGAAGAACTGGTGTAGATGACGTCGAACTCATCGCCGGTGATGGTTCTAACCTTGTACTCACCGCCGATCGTGGAGATTTGGGACGCCATGGATTTGAGAGGAGGGTTAGGATTAGTGGAACTGCCATAATGTGAATGGACGAGACGGCTACGAGCGAACTGCCGTAGTATTGAAGGACGTGCGAGGACGAGTAGGAGCGAACTGCCAGCGTGCGAACGGCAGGGTAGTGGCTTTCCATTCTCCCATGATACGGGCTTCCGAGAGCCCTTGGATCTGAGATCGAATGATTGCATGGCGTGATTCTAGACCTATGGGTGAATATCCTATCCTGGAGGGTTATTCTGCAAATTTTCAGCAACTTAGCATGCGACCGTTTGATCTCAGATCCAAGGGCTGCCAGCAGCCCGTATCATGGTCGCACCTACCACGACCGTCGTGTCGCTCGCGCGGTCGCGCCCTTGGAGATTTAACATGGTGCGTTAGGCTATCTGATGTTGGCATGTCATACATAGTCATCACTTAGTCACTCATACTACAACAAGGTTGGCTATAAGTGTATTTTTTACTCCTCTCTATCTCTTTCTTCGTACTCCCTCCATCCCATAATATAAGAACGTTTTTGACACTAGTGTAGTGCCAAAAACATTCTTATATTATGGGACACAGGGAGTACTAGTATTTATTGCATTTGCCAAGGAGTGACCTCTTCCAATGAAATGGTGTTGCTAAGTTTGCATCATTTAATTAGCTATAGACTCAAAATTGTCTTTTCACCTAGGTACACACGCTTAGCACCATTTCTTCCTTGGGTCACCAAACTAGTCTCTCTCTTCTTGATTAACTTGCCACATCAGACTTTATGCCTATGTGGCAAGCTTAAGCACCTGTAGGAGCAAGTAAAAGTAAGTACAATAGTGCGCTTTACATGGCATTTTTGCATATGTGGAGGAAAGAGAGGCAAGGAAAAAGTGGAGAAGTGGGCTCTCATACAAGAGCTAGCCTCTACTACATGGTGGAGCATTGGGAGAGGCACTTGTATGGAGGTGGTCAGGAATCGGGAGACTCACGCCAGTCGTAGCGCCGCAGTTAAAATGATAATGGCAAGTCAAATCACGGGGCCCCACCTGTCCAGCAGTAACTCGCTGTCAAATCACACATCCCTACGTTTGCAGCAGCCTACTCCCTCGTCTTCTCGCGTCTCTGTCGAACCGACTAGGCGGAACTGCCCCGCCTACCGCGCAGGAAAAGCCCCACCCTCGACTTTTAAATACAACTACATCTGCTTAAGAATCCAATGATATACTCTTTGTGACATAGTAACTCATATTTAGTTAGTCAAATGGATGACCTAGAACTACGTGCAGGCCCTATAAACCGAGACGCCTAAAAATAAAAAAACCGAGACGGAGAGGGTAGTTCAACACGTATCTTTTTAGATCAATATAGTCGGGATTCACCAAGGAGAAAAACCAAGTGGTAGGCTGCTCCTGTCGTGTTGGCATAGCAACTCAAGCAGGGCCAGTCCGCAGACGAAATGGCGACACACTTAACAGGACCCCTTTGGCCGACATGTGGCTCATCCACCGTCTTGTTCCACGTGCGATGCACCAAATTACAGTTCTGAGCAGCGATTGGAATTGGAGGCACCCCGGTCGTAGCGCCGCAGTAGTAGAAAATGAGCGATGAGGGGTCAAATCACAAAGTCCCACCTTTCCCACATTAAGCTGGACAGACGAAGCAACCATCATTTCACTCTAGGGCACAAGAGCATAAAGAAAAGAGAAAACAATGATGCGTGCGGCAGCTACCTAGGGCACCCTAGGGTAGGGGTCTCCACTACAGATCCTTTTTTTGAAAGCGCCTCCACTACAAATCGGCTTCTCCCTCGTACTCTTGAAGAAAACCGATGACGAGTGCGGCGGTAGGGTTTGTAGGAGTACTACGGCATGCGGGGCCACGTCGTAGTAAACGGGTTCGAGTCGACGCCTTAAATATGTGTGGGCCGCTTGGTTTTACAGGAACGAGGCAACATTTTGGGTTCGGGGACCAGTGGAGATATAGTACGTACAAAAAATTGTGGACGTAGGTTCGACCGAAAGGCAATGATGCATGGGCACTGCATTTTGATATACCCAGGGCCGCGTGAAATTTACTACTCTACTCAAAACTAGTAAGGTACACATGTATTGAACACATGAGATTTCGAAACCAAATTATGAATAAATACACACTATAGCATGTAAAGCTTTGAGTCATATATGCATGATGTAGATGTTCGTTTTGTTCTTATAGTTCATCTCATTCAAAATCAATTAGTTTTATAAAAATGTTAAGATTCATGGGGTTGTGCAATGTAAATCATAAAGTAAAAAACAAATAATGGCAATTCATTTAGAAAAAATAATCAATTATGATACAGAAGATTCTAGAACAAAGGAGAAGTGCTTGTGTTTTGAGGTTTGTGCATTATGCTTAAGTTCAACCATGGAGTCTTCTAAATTGTACATGTGGCAGATCTACTGGGATGTTGATGATATCCAATGGCCAGTAGTGCTCGGATTTGCCTATCTCTGCACTGTCGGGTTATCTTCATCCAGCGACCATCTTTCAAAGTTAGTGGCACACTATATAGTTCTTGTGCCATAGTTGCATGTTTTGGAAAAAAGCTACTAGTGGGTTGTACTATCTATTTAGGAATAGAAGATGTATACATGGAAGTTGTAGGGAAAGAGATGACATGGAGCATCTCAATTCCTATGAGTAGGGATTGGAAAAGAGATGTCATTTGGTTCACATCATAGGAACTTTTCTATTGAATCTAGAGATGACATGTATCTCAATTCCTATGAGGGATTAGAAAAGAGATGTAATTTGGTTCATATCATAGGAACTTTTCTATTGAATATACGCTAATGTTTATTTTCCTTTGAAATTAAGGGAGTATAGGAATCCATTCATATGAACCAAGTGGCTCTAAAGCTATAGAAATGATATCATGTTTATTTCCTTTGAAATGTGGAGTATATGAATCTATTCCTATGAACCAATTGGCTCTAAAGGAAAAATCCTATAAAAGTCATATCATATAGAGTTCCTATGATATTCCTCGACACTAAAGGATGCTTGAAATTGCTTCTGGTGATACGATGGTCTTTCTTTGTAGACTCCTCACCCATCTTTATAGTTACCTCTCGAAGCTGAATGAAATGATATATACATGGTATTCTACATGTGCAATTTGGTACACAAAAACTCGGTAAAAGTGTGCGAGGTTCGAATTTTCAATAAAGCTATATGCACTGCATTCCGGAACGGAGGGAGCATACGACAGTTGCTAACACTCACGTGGAAGATTTGTGTGTAGGAGGAGTGGCTATTCTGTTAAATGACATGGCAAAACTGACACTGTCGGATGCCGATCTAACGGTTCTTACGGCGTTCGTCAGGAAAAGGCTTGTGGCGAACGTTTGTCAGATAATGATTTACGGACACATGCATTGCATTGATACGTGCCCCCCCTCTCTCTCACGCACACACACCCTCACGAGTCACGACTCTCCCGAGTCCTCTAGCAGACTCGCACGTCGCACCCACCGTCTATCTGCAGGTAGACGTCACGCACATATGTGCTCTTCATACCCTACCGTCAGAACTTCTAAAAAACAAAAGACGGCGCGCACATTTTATTTTAGCTCACACATCACACACTTATACTATTACTCTTGCGGCGAACGTTCTTTGGGCATAGTATATTGTACTCTCACGAAGAGAAGCGGTGCACGCACGCACTAGTTCTCTCACACCCACTCGCGGGTACACGTAGGAGCGCATTTTTTTGAAGCTGGTACAACAAAATCACTCCACTATATATAAAAGCAGGAGCCTTAGCGCTTGCTTTACTAGGGTTCCTCTCGTTCACTCTCTCATGCTCTCCAGATCTAAGCAACACATAGGTGGCCACACTCTCTCTCAGCTCACGGCTGGTCACAAATCCGGCCGGACAACCTCGACCGGGGCAGGAGTGTAGGTGCATCGTTCACGCTGTCGTCGGCGGCAAGGGAGGAGACCAACGGCTGCCCGCGCGTCCCGATCGGCGGCCGTGCCGTTCTCTCCGAGAGAGCGCCGGCTCGGGAGGGCCTCCGACCCCTTCTTCCTCCCTGCGGTATTGTGGCCAAGATGCGGCCTCCCGACGCCGTCTTTGCCACATGCCGACGACCCTCAGGTATATATTCCTTCGAAACCTGCCTTGCTCTACTGCCCCTGCTCCCTTTGTGTGGATCCTTTTCTACTTCCGTCCGCTATTCCAAAGCCACCTAGACTTCTACTATTATTAGAAGTAAAGCTAGTTCATACAGTCGACTCAAAGCATTGGTTCAAACAGGGAAGACAGTGGGAAAGCTGTAGCATGAATCTAGGACTTGGTTCTAAGAGGAAACGAGGGAAAGTAGTAATATCTATCACTGCTTAAATAACCGTATTTCATATTTGCGCAAACAGGGATGTCTGTCTCCATATCGTTTCGGGATGTCTGTCTCCGTATCGTTTCTATCCGCGCAATCAAAAGCACACATCTCAGTTTTAGTACAACTGCACAAAATGAGATGGCTATCCCTTGTTGCCGTCGTCTAACCTCCCGTCTTCAAGGTATCCCTACATTGGTAGTAACTAAGGTAGAATGACCAACACAATCTAAAAGAAGCTGATTCGTATGTTTTACTTCCTGATTGCAGTGCAGGGACGAGCGAAAACAACTGCATCCTAGTCCGGAATGCACTTTCTACCAGTTCATCCATGGATCGAGGACTAGCTGGCACGGCTGCACGGTGGTTTTTTGGACAGGTGCGCGGACAAGAGGCATTGTGGTCTGCTTATTTCTGCAAATAGCGGTGCTTAAATTTAGTGGAATGCACAAGCATTTCAGCCGGTGAGTACACTGCATGGTTCAGTTCAGCATTCCAGCTGAGACCGCAATTATAATTGGTTATTCTGGAATGAGAGAACCTAACCCTGGATGGTGGCAACAAGAAAAAACCAGAGTGAACTCCAGGAAATTTAAGCCTGCCGGGAGGCCCTTTGCTCAGAGAAGCCTTGCTTGTTTTTTCCTGATTTGTAAACCTTCTCACAACTTTGTCTTTTGTTGCGAATTAGTATATGTTTGTTATGTTCTATGAATCATTGAGATGTATAAAATTGCTTAACTTATGATTTTCAAGTTTTTTATGAAGACGAGTTTAATGTGAGTGTTCCACATGAGCGCTGGACTAGCATGTGAACGTTTGGAATTTATTACATTGTGGCCTCAATTAACTGCATGAACCACTGTAACAAGATACATAGTTGCTTATATGTCAGACAGCAGATTGTTGATTGTTAGCTGGTCGATAGCCTAGTGTTGAAACGAGCTGAGCCAATGTGCCGTGTTTTGCACAACTGCTTACAAGTGGGGTAGCACCAACAGTGTTTACAAGTACTTATGTATACGTCGGCGCACGTTCTCGAACGAGTGCTCTATTTCATCAAAACACACACTGCTCGTATGATAAACCGTGAAAACTTATGTCTTACCATGCCATATTCATGAAAAAACTAGTGAGGACGCATATGTTTCGGCAACAATTACGATGGTTCTCACATGATTCACGGGCACACAAAAGTAGCAGCAGTTCCCATAGACGGATTCAAACAGAGTACTAGCCCCAGAGGGGTCGATAACAGGCAAGGTTCGGATAATTAGACACAATCCAAACTACTATTAAACACTAGATGGGGCAACTATTTCATGCCTTGATCTAATTTGGGCTGGACACAAGACAGACCTTGCCATGAACATCATCGAGGACGCCCCGCAGCAGCTCAATCATGTGAACCTTCATGAAGACAACCTTGTGGCCTTTCCACTGATAAACTTGTTTGTGGAGGCATGCCACGTCATCTTCCTGCGTAAGCTTGACAAGAACAGTATGCCTCACAAACGAAGGAGTAGCTTTGAACTTCTTGTGCTTCAGTACACCCTGGACAACACGCCTGACAACAGTGAGGCTGGAATACAACTCTTCATTGGTATAACCGCAAATGGCTTCCAGGATCCAACAGCCTAAGAACTCTGTCTTCCTAGTGCGTATATTCAAGTCGTCCGCCTCATAGCGAGTGACATGTACAACCACACAATCCTTGTCTGCATCAGGGCTCTAATTGAAACAGAAACAAATTCTGAATTACTTTTCAGTATAAGAAACACAAGTTATTTAAACCACTATGTATAGCATGGCATCGAAGCTAATAAAATTTTGCATTATTAATCACCACATACTTCCTTTTCTAAAAAAAATCACCACATACTTAGATCAAAAACCACAATCGATATCGGCAAAGAAGGAAATCACCTTGGGCAGCTCAGCGGGGGGGGGGGGGGACACATCCTCGAAGGGGGAAAACTGCTCCTGCAGTGCCACGGGGGTTGTAACCTCAAACGGAGCGTTGACCATCTCAGTAGTGGCCGTGAGCGTATCTAGGGTCGGCTCGGTGGTTGCCTCCATCTTCTTGGAGCTCTCTGTCTCATGGGGATCAGCCTCCCGCGTCTGCTCCAATATCGGCAGATCTTTGCCTGGTTCTCCTTGGTCCATCATGAAACTGATGAATACTAGGAGACCACTGAAAGGAAAACACAATCGCAATGACAATGAAACAAAAAAGATAGTGAGGATCGGTTACTGCTTTGCAAAAGTTCTTTTTTTTCTCTGAGCGGAAATATAGCAACATCACGGATCCGCTTACCTTCCCTTCGTTCGAAGAGAAGAACAGTGGCAGATGCGAGTGTTGCCTTTCTTGAAGACGGTGAGGGAGAAGGGGATTCAGCGAAGAGTGAAATGATGGTTGCTTCGTCCGTCAAACTTAGACTGCAGGGAGGTGGGGTTTTGTGATACGACGGCTCGTTACTGCCGCGCTACAACCGGGGTGACTCTCCGCCTGCATACTGCCTTCTAATTTGGTGGATGGCATTTGGGCCCGCGCGCTGCATGGTCCGCATGTCGGTGAACAAAAGTATAACAACATTTAGTAGAGGGAGATGTTTCAATGACCTAGGAGGAGCCAGAAGCGGTAGAGTGTCTCCACTGTACTAGTAGTAATTATTTTTCTGGGTAGCTGTAGAGTGTCTCCGCTGTACTAGTAGTAATTGTTTCTTTGGGCCCAAGACAAAACAACCCATCCACACTAGTAAATAGTAAAATCAATTCAAAAGCCCATATATTTACTGAATTGACGGATGGGTATGTCGAAGAGAAAAAAAGGAGTTTCAGGTGGGCAAAAGAGCTTCTGAACGTGCCGGGCTTCTATTTACAACATATTGTGGTCATAATCCAGTAAATTTTACGACCCAGGATGTTCATTCTATGGACCTGACCGATCCATTTGACTGTGACTGCCGAAAACAGTGCTGGAGTTAGATGTTGTTGCCCTTTTCAATCTGATTTTTTGTAAACCTGATGAACAATTAACCCTCGTGCTTTTGTACAGTTTGTAAGCTGGAGTTAGATGTTCCTGCCCTTTTCAACTCGGCTGTGACTGTCATATTTTCTTTGAAACAAGGCAAATGGATTGCCATTCGTTTTATTTAGAGTGAAGTATTGTAACAAATCCCAACCAAGGGAAATAACATCACTCTCGCCGGCTGCTTGAGCTCACCGTGCATTACAGAAGCCAAGTGATTAGCCCCCACCAACACCCACAAACTTATTTCGAACTAGCACATCAAATGGGCTATAAATTTTCATAGGAAAGGCTGCATGACCATGACAGATTTGGATTCTGACATTTGGGACCTGCGAGGAAATAGCCTATCCAAGGTGGTGTCGACTTACTAGCCAATCAACAAACGATTCTGCCTACCAGCCGTTGGATTGACATCCAACATCTGTCGTGTATCTTCTATCTCTTGTATTCTTCTTCCTCCAGCCGCCCAAACCAAACCACCCCGTCGGCTCCGCCTGCTCCCGCCTCCCATGGCCGGCAGCGCCTCCATCGCCCTACCGTATGTATTCTCCAATGTTGGCCAGTCCTTCCCTCTATTCCCCCACACGTCCTGTTATTCTCCGGCGACGTCAGCCCAACACGCACCCATGCCCGAACCAGTCAACCCCCGTACTCCCCTCCGCCTGCGACTGGACCAGCGCATCTTCAATAGCTCCTGTTCGTTCCGTCCGAGGCCTCGCCGTCGTCCTCTGCCTTGCGGCCTTGGTTCGCTCGCCGTGCGCGGTGCGCCGCCCTCTTGCGTTGTCAACGTCGTCAACAACCGAGAGGAACAAGGAGATGACTGTACGTGGAGAGGATGACAGTAGGGACCCACCAGCGTCATGGCAGTACGCAAGCAAGTGCCTCTATAGTACAAGCCCAAAAATATGGTTCCTCCTAATGGTTGGACATCTGGGGCTCACGCCATTGTCAACGTAGTCAATAAACGAGAGAATTACACTACGAGCGGCTGACACCAGGGACCCAGCAAGTCGTGCGGTTTTTTTGAGGAACAAGCAGTTGTTATTTATACTAGTTTTAGCGACGGATCGGGGTAACAACGGGGCTGTGCGGGGCCTGTGGCCCGTCTAGCCAGGGTTTTATTTATGTTTACCACATCATGAGCCTAGTTGTGTTTTTTTCTTGCTGAAAATGGCTAGCCCAGTTCTATTTTTTTTTAAAGAAATACCCAAACAAGGCCTACTTGGTTTATCGGCCCTGCTGGGCTGTAAATCTTTCAAGACGAGGAGAGTTTCATTCGGTTTGCCCAGAAATGGGCTGGACATTTTTAAAACACATCAAATTGGGAATTAGTTTCAATTGTTTTTCATTACAAGATCTTAAATTCCATTGATTTTTATGCGTGGACAATTATTTGGATTTTATATTTATATAAATTCTTTTTCAAAATAGTTTGAATGTGAATCGATATTTCTGGATTAAAAACAGTTGACCGCACTGAAATATGCAAAATTTCGTATACTTTTTAACCGTGGCCACAATATGGGGTGTAATGCTAACAAAAAGAAGATGGGCTCCAAAAAAATTCTTAAGAATTAGCAAATGGGTTGTACATTATTAGAAATAATGGCAGATGGGCTGTATGCTGTTTTCTACAGATTTGAGGCTGACTTGTGCGCCTACTACAGGTTGACGCGTATGCTTTCATAAAAAAAGGTTGACGCACACACAACGCCCTATCAACTTAGTCAACACACGAGCAGTGACTGTTGGATGTCCATCCAACGGCTGTCGTGCTTCTTCAATCTCTGCTCTTCATGCTCCAGCCGCTCAAACAAGCGCTGGCGGGACTGCCTGCTCCCTCCTCCCGCGGCCGGCTATGCTGCCGAGCAGGCCTCACGACCCCACTGTACTCCCATCGCTGGCCTAGCCATCCCTCTACTCAACCACACATGCTGTTATTCTCCGGCGACGGCAGACGAACCAGTAAACCCTTGTACTCCTCCGCGTGGGAAACAACTGTCGAGTATTCCCTGGCTCCATGTCGTTCCCTTCCTAGGCCTCGCCGTCGTCCACCGCCTTGGTGCTCTCGGCGCGGCCTGGTCAACGTGGTCAATGAACGACATCCATCGGAAGTGGACTGTACGTGGAGAGGCTGACAGCTGGGTCCACGGTCGCATGCAAGCAAATGCCTCCTTATTATGCGCAAAATAATGACTCCTCCACCTGACAGCTAGGACACACAGGAAGGGCCTCTGTATTTTGCGAAAAAACGTTCCCCCCGCTGACAGGTCGGACCCACCAGCTATATCTTTGCACGCAAGGAAGTGCCTCCTTATTGCGCCCAAAAAATGAATACCCCCTGCTAGCTGGGACCCACCATATTGTTGGGCTGACTTGTGGGCCTACTAAGTTGATGGGGACGGAGGGCTTTGTCAACTTAGTCAATACTCCAGTGACCGTATGATGTCCATCCAACGGCCATAGTGCTTCTTCAACCTCTGGTCTTCTTGCTCCAGCCGCCCAAAGCAGCGCCGGTCGTGCCGCCTGCTCCTGCCTCCCATGGCCGGCTATGCTACCGCGGAGGCCTCACCGCCCCCATACTACTCCCACCACTGGCCAGGCCATCCCTCCACTCACCCACACCCCTTGTTATTCTGCGGCGACGGCAGCCTCACACCGCAGCCGAACCAGTGAATGCTCGTACTCCTCTCCGCGTGGGCATCCACTCCCGCGTCTTGCCCGGCTCCGCGTCGTCCCCTTCCTAGGCCTCGCCGTCGTCCACCGCCGTGGTGCTCTCGGCGCGGCGTGGTCAATGTGGTCAACAACTGACTTCCATCGGAAGAGTACTGTACATGGAGGGGCTGACAGCTGGGTCCACGGAAGCCGCAAGGAAGTGCCTCCTTATTATGCGGAAAATAATTATTCCTCCACCTGACAGTGGGGACCCACCGGACGGGCCACCAGTATTTTGCAAAAAAATCGTTCCCCCCTGACTGCTAGGACCCACCGGACGGGCCACCGTATTTCGCGAAAAAAACATTCCCCCCGCTGTCAGCTCAGACCCACCGGAAGTGCCTCCTTATTACGCACAAAAAAATGAATACTCCCCGGCTAGCTGGGACCCACCTTGGTGGGAGGCTGACTTGTGGGCCTACTAAGTTGATGGGGACGAAGGGCTTTGTCAACTTAGTTAATATGAACGATTCTAGCTCAAGTGACCGTACGATGTCCATTCAACGGCCGTAGTGCTTGTTCAACCACTGGTCTTCTTGCTCTAGCCGCCCAAAGCAGCGCTGGTCGTGCCGCATGCTCCTGCCTCCCGTGGCCGGTTGTGCTGCCGCAGAGGCCTCACCACCCCCTACTATTCCCACCGCTGGCCAGGCCCTGCAGTGATGGCAGCCTCACACTGCAGCCAAACCAGTGAACCCTCGTACTCCTCTCCGCGCGGGCTTCCACTGTCGCGTCTTCCCCGGCTCCGCATCGTCCCCTTCCTAGGCCTCGTCGTCGTCCACCACCGTGGTGCTCTCCGCGCGGCGTGGTCAACGTGGTCAAGAAATGACTTCCATCAGAAGAGTACTGTACGTGGATAGGCTGATAGCTGGGTCCACGGCCACAGCCCAGTTTTTTTGTGATTTGCCAAGTAAGTCGCTTTGTCAGGCCTGTTGGGCTGCAAATCTTTCAAGACGAGGAGAGCTTTCATTCGGCTGGCCGAGAAAATGTCCCATCAGTAATGAGAAATGGGCTGTACATTTTTAAAACACATCAAACTGGCAATTAGTTTCAAATATCTTTTTTTTATTTCAAGATTTTAAATTACATTAATTTTTATGCGTGGAGAATTTGTTGGATTTTATATTGATATACATTTATTTTTAAAATCAGTTTGAATGTGAGTTGAAATTTCGGGATTAAAAACAGTTCGGACCGCACCAAAATATGCAAAATTTCGTATAATTTTTTAACCGTGGCCACAATATGGGCTGTAATGCTAACAAAAAGAATATGGGCTCCAAAAAACCTTAAGAATTAGCAAATGGGTTGTAAATTATTTGAAATAATGGCAGATGGGTTGTATGCTGTTTTCCACAGATTTGAGGCTTTCCGAAAAAAAGGTTGATGCACAAGCAGTGACTGTTGGATGTCCATCCAACGGTCGTCGTGCTTCTTCAATCTCTGCTCTTCCTGCTCCAGCCGCTCAAACAAGCACCGGCGGGACTGCCTGCTCCCTCCTCCCCGCGGCCGGTTGTGCTGCCGCGCAGGCCTCACCGCCCCACCGTACTCCCATCGCTGGCCTAGCCATCCCTCTACTCACCCACACCTGTTGTTATTCTCCGGCGATGGCAGACGAACCAGTAAACCCTCGTACAGTCGTACTCCCCTCCGCGTGGGAAACAATTGCCGAGTCTTCCCTGCCTCCATGTCGTCCCCTTCCTAGGCCTCGCCGTCGTCCACCGCCGTGGTGCTCTCGGCGCGGCGTGGTCAATGTGGTCAACGACCGACTTACATCGGAAGAGTACTATGCGTGGAGACGCTGACAGCTGGGTCCACGGTCGCAGCAAGGAAGTGCCTCCTTATTACGCGCAAAATAATTATTCCTCCACCTGACAGTGGGGACCCATCGGACGAGCCACCGTATTTCATGAAAAAAAACGTTTCCCCCCTGACTGCTGGGACCCACCAGCTACACCTTCGCACGCAGGAAAGTGCGTCCGGGCAAAAAAAAACAAAATGATTCGCCCCCTGACTGCTGGGACCCACCAGCTACATCTTCGCACGCAAGGAAGTGCGTGACAGTCGGGACCCACCTGGTCGAAGCATACGTAACGTTGTCATTCTGGTCGCGAACGTGTACATACATATATACTGGTGGATATAGAGGCGTGCACGTGTCGTAGTAGAGGCGCGTACGTGTCATAGTAGAGGCGAGCACGTAGCATGTACACGTACGTACAACGGCCAGGGTGTAAGGAAGAAAATACGGCCACGTATATGTACATACGAGCGGGGTCTCGAACGCCTACTCACGCATACGTACGGCCAGGGCTCGTATACATGGCTGGGTCGGAACGGAGAAACAGCGTCGTCGTCGTGTTCATCGGGAGGCAACGGAATGCGTGGGATCCAACCGGCTGGGTCGGAACGGAATGCGTGGTCGTGTTCATCGGGAGGGCTTGGACGGAACAGGCGATGAAAACGAGGCCTGGCGTACCGCACAACGGAGGAAACGGGCCTCCTATGTTCGGAACAGGGTCCTATTGATCGGGAGGGGTCTGGCGTACTGTAAAATGGAGGAAACGGACCTCCTACGGTCGAAACGGGGGTCCTGTTGATTGGGAGGGGTGTGGCGTACCGCAAAATGGAGGAAATGGACCTCCTACGGTCGAAACGGGGGTCCTGTTGATCGGGAGGGGTGTGGCGTACTGCAAAACGAAGGAAACGGACCTCCTACGGTCAAAATGGGGGTCGTGTTGATCGGGAGGGGTGTGGCGTACCGCAAAACGGACGAAACAGACCTCCTACGGTCGAAACGGGGGTCCTGTTCATCGGGAGGGGTGTGGCCTACTGCAAAACGGGACTCCACGGGATACTGTTCATCTCCACGGTCAACCTCCTCTAGCCTCCACGGGCTACCGTCGACCTCCTCCAGCCTCCACGGGCTCCTGTTCATCCAGCCTCCACCGCGCGCTACTCCACCAGCTACTGTTCAACCACCCCTCCATCGTCTACTGTTCATCCAGCCCTCCACACCACGGGTCCTGTTCAACCACCCCTCCACGGGCACCCCTCCACCGTCTACTGTTCATCCAGCCCTCCACACCACGGGGTCCTGTTCATCCAGAGGCAACGCCACCACTCACTATTCATCCACCCCCCCGCCGAAACGCTCACTGTTCATCCAATCGATTGGCTTCAGTTAGAAGTAGTAGCGAAGGAATCGCTCGATCGGGTTCAGTTAACAGCCATCGATCAATCGCTCGGGTTCAGTAACGCGTAGCCTGCAGTGCAATCGCTCGGGTTCAGTTAGAGCCCAACGCCTCGCTCGGGTTCAGTTAGAGCCAACGCCTTGCACACACGTGCGTACGTGTACGAGATATACGCGCATCGCTTGGCCCCCGACCTCCCACCGTAACCGGGAACTCCCCAAAATTTTCCTCGCCCTCGCTTCTACCACAGCTTTTTCTGTCATGGACGGCCCAAAGAATGTCATGAAGCTGCGTCTCCGGCCCGCCCAGGACGAAAAGCCCATTTTCTGTCATGATTTTTTGTCATAGAAGTAGGAGCCCACCACATCTATGATGATACCGGGTTTTGTCACAATTATCGTCATAGAAGTGTCATATGTATGACAGAAAAAAAATTCGTTCGGCCCAAAATGTCACAGATGTGTCTTTTTTTTGTAGTGCTCGTGCCCATTGTGCCGCCCCCGATTTGACCATACACTAATCATGCACGCAAATGTGTACGACCAAGATCAGGGCTCACGGGAAGATATCACAACACAACTCTAGACACAAATTAAGCTAATACAAGCTTTATATTACAAGTCAGGGGCCTCGAGGGCTCGAATACACAAGAGTCAGCGAAAGCAACAATATCTGAGTACAGACATAAGTTAAACAAAGTGCCATAAGATGGCTAGCACAAAAACAACAATGATCGAAGAGTCAAGGCCTCCTGCCTGGGACCTCCTAACTACTCCTCCAAGCCAAACTTCGAGTAGAAACATCCTCGGGATCCTCTGGCTCTTGGACTCCATCATATGGTCACAATAACCAGGAAAGGGGGAAAAGGAAGTAGCAAAGCAACCGTGAGTACTCATCCAAAGTACTCGCAAGCAAGGATCTACACTACATATGCATTCGTATATGTATAAATGGGTAATATTTGTGGACTGAACTGCAGAATGCTAGAATAAGAGGGGGATAGCTAGTCCTATCAAAGACTACGCTTCTGGCAGCCTCCATCTTGAAGCATGTAGAAGAGAGTAGCAAGTGCAACATCAAGTAACATCGCATAGCATAATCCTACCCGACGATCCTCTCCGCATCGCCCTGTGAGAGATCGACCACCGGGTTGTATCTGGCACATGAAAGGGTGTTCTAGTTGTCATAAGGTCAAGGTACAACTCCTGATCGTCCTTTTACCGAGGGACATTGGCTATTCACATAGATAAACTTCCCTACAGGGGTGCACCACATAACCCAACACGCTCGATCCCTCTAGCCGAACACACTTTCGTGGGTCATACCCAGCCTCGGAATATCAACACATCGTAGCCCCACCTAGGCACAACAGAGAGGTCAGCACGCCGGTCTAAATCCAAAGCACGCAGGGGTCTGGGCTCATCGCCCATTGCACACGTGCACATTGCGAGGGCGGCCGGAAGCAGACCTAGCCTCCCTAATACAAGAGCAGGCGTTCCAGTCCATTCCGGCGCTCGCCGCTCAGTCACTGGCGTCAAGAAGGCATCGGTTGATACCACGACGTCGAGTGCCCATAAGTGTTCCCGCATAGTTGGTTAGTGCGTATAGGCCTGTGGCCAGACTCAGATCAAATACCAAGATCTCGTTAAGCGTGTTAATTGATGTAACCGCGGACGCCGACCAGGGCCAGGCCCACCTCTCACCTAGGTGGTCTCAACCTGCCCTGTCGCTCCGCCACAAAGATCCACATAGAGGGCCATCGGGAAAGTATATCCTTTCAGCCCCCAATCCGTGAATCAACTATGGGTACTCAACGAGCCGACCCGACTTTAGTCACCACATGTATCATATATAATATGTATGTAAGTATATACCCGTGATCACCTCCCGAGTGATCACGACCCGGTAGTATAGCATGGCAGACGGACAAGAATGTTGGGCCATTGATGAAATACTAGCATCCTATACTAAGCATCCAGGATTGCAGGTAAAGGTAACAATAATAGTAGCAAAGACAGGCTGTGCATCAGAATAGGATTAACGAATAGTAGTAACATGCTACACTACTCTAATGCAAGCAGTAGAGAGAAGGAATAGGCGATATCGGGTTGATGAAGGGGGGGGGCTTGTTTGGTTGCTCTGGCAAAAAGGAGGGGTCGTCGTCGATGTAGTCGATCACGGGGGTATCCACATCGTCTCGGGGTCTACCGGAAAGAAGTAACGAAGGAGGAACACAATAAATAATAGAGCAATCAAAGCATCACGAAGCATAACGTAGCAATACGTGGTGCTAGGGGTCACCTAATGCGGTACTAGGTGATACCGGCGAAGGGGGAACCATCCGGGAAAGTATTCCCGGTGTTTGACGTTTTTGGGCAGATGAAACGGAGGTGGATTGTTGCATGTTAGCTATACTAGGGACGTGCGGTGAACGAACGGACTGCGTATTCGGATTCATCTCGTCGTTCTGAGCAACTTTCATGTACAAAGTATTTTCATCTGACTTATGTATTATTTTATATGATTTATCAAAGATTTAAACATTTTCTGAAATTACAGTTTTACTTTAATTCGAAAATAATTTTAATATCTAAATGCTATGGGTACCAAAAAGTGTACCTACACTTTTGCACGTGAGGCTGGCAATGGGCCCAGAGTCAAAGTGAACGTTGTGTGAGCCTTATCCAAATGAACAATACACGGGGGCCCCACATGTCATTGGGTAATATACTAAACAGAGTTGAATATAAACCAGGGACTAATTAAGTGCGGTGGGACCCTATGTCAGTGGCTGTTTTAGGGGGAAATAACACCTAATTAGTTTAACAAATTAACTGGGGCGGGGCCCGCTTGGCAGTGACAGTGAGGGGAAGGTTAGCGCTAAACTAACTGGGGTTATCCCCTCCAAGTCAACAAAGGGGGCCAGCTGGGCTCGCGCGGGCACAACGCGCCGGCAGCCTCACTCGGCAACGACAGGAGGCGGGGAGCAGGGGGCGGCCCCGGATGGCGGCGGCCCTGGCAGGCGCGGCCAGGCGCCGCAGGACGGAGGCGGTGGTGGCCGGGTGTAGGTGGTTCCCGGGGCGGCCACGAGCGACAATAGAAGAAGAGCGCAAGGCAAAGGTGTCTGGCGCCGGCGCCCGAGGGCACGGCCAGGCGATGGCGGGCACAGCGGTGTGGCCAGGGGCGAGCTGGGCGGCGGCACGACAGTAGCAGAAGAAGCAGCGGGGGCGTTGCAGCGGGCGTGCGAAGCAAGCAGCAGTAGTAGCGTCGACCGGGGAGGCAAGGCCAGGCGCGACGGGGTGGTCGGGAGCGGTCGGGGGCGCGGCCCGCAGCGGCGGCCCGAGGCTGCAGCGGCGGGGCCACGGGATGCTGGAGGCGGATGTGGCAGCGGGGGCGGAGTACACATGGGCTGAGCGAGCTGCAGGCACGGGGCTCGGCTAGCGCAGCAATAGCAGACAACAGAGCAGGGGCGAGTGGGCGTCAGCAGCAGGCGAGAATGTCACAGGAGTGGGCGGCTCGAGCGAGGGCGGGGGGCGCGGTCTACGGTGATGGAAGCAGGGGAGAAGGGGGGAACGGATGGTGCTTACCCCTGGGAGGTCGGGGACGCGCTCGGGTGGCCGGGGCGGCCCGGACGGAGCAAAATCGTTGGCGGACGATGACGGCCGTTGCGGAGGGGGATCAACACTAGCATCCTCGATGCAGCATCCCGCCCTCGATCCAGCAGCAAAGACGAAGGAGACGACGGTGGAAGGCTGTTGGACAGAGTCTCGAAGCTCGAGGGCTCCAGTACGCGATGACGACAGAGAGGCAGCGAGGTTTGCACTCAGGCACCGTCCAAATTGCGAGAGAGAGAGAGAGAGAGAGAGTGGGGGCTAGGGTTCGGGCGAGGGGGTCTTATCTAGCTTGGGGGCAAGCGGGATGGGCGACGCGTGCGGTAACCACGCCATGGACAATGCACAGGGGTCCACCACACTCTTGTGAGCAGTAGGAAGGAGAGAATAGGGGGTTTTGTTGGGCTGGGCCGGCTCCTGTAGCAAGCAGGCCTAAGTGCACAGTGCACTTAGGCCTTTTCTCCATTTCTTTTATATTCTTTTCTGTTTTTCCTTTTATGCCGCTATTTTGCATTTAGTTAGGCAACCAAATGACTTTTGTAGAATATGGAAATTGTCCACATATTTCCACTGCAATTATCAACACTGTCACAAAAAGTTGGAGAGATACTTGAATTCATTTGAATTTTGCATAAATGAAATTGGATTAATGGGGCTGTTTTGGTCACTGCTGAAATAGTTTTAGGGCCATTAAACATTTTATTAAATGTTGGATGATGTTTGTTAATTAGTTAGTGAATATTTTTAACCTTTTGAACATTTTTAACTCACTGTTTTAAGAAACTATACTTTGACTTGTTATTTGAATCTGTACTTGATCTAAGTTTGAAACAAGTAAGGTTTAGCAAACATTTAATTATGATGACCTGGCATCATTAAAAGGGGTTTAATGTAGCTTAAATATTGGGGTGTTACAAATCTCCTCCGCTACAAGAAATCTCGTCCCGAGATTTAAGAGGTGGAGTAAGGGGGGATCTGGTTACAAAATTCTAACGAATCTTCTCGATCTTGGTTGCTCTTCTCGAAGTGGTTGATCCATTACGTTGATGTATTCATTTCTCTGCTTCAGTCATCATGATGAAGTCGACATCCTTTCTTCGGGAACTCCATCGTACTTACAAAAGAATAAAGGGTGGGTATTTTGGGAGAATGGACCTCTGCAAGGTTGACTATCGGGTCGATAACATTGGGGAAGGTGGCGGAAAGTAACTCTCGGATTGAAACTTAAGAAAATATCGGGAGCAAAGTAATGAGGTATCATGGGAAGTTTCGAGCGGGCAGTAAATCATTTGATGCCCAAAACAGGGTGTGAAAGGGGTTCAAAGCAACGGAATAAGTATTGTGTCTGATACCAGAATTGATGATCTTTCTAAAGGTGGCTCGTGAAGTCTTTGCGAAGCCACACATGAGGAATAACTTTGGAAATAGGGGGTACAGGAGTGTCGGGTTTCGATCATGTGGAACTGTGGGTTATGGGCCCACCATGTGGGTTAAAAAGTAGGAAGGCACTGACATCTTGCATGATCATGGTAGCAAGGGATGTCAGAGGATAGTCTGCCAGTTATGTCGGTAACAACATTGGTACCAAGGGCGAGGGACGAAGAGAACCATTTTCCTGCTCGTTGAACGAGGCGGACCAGTAGGCAAAGTTCTCGTCCATAGGTGGTTACCGAAATGTTATCAACAGTAGTAACATGGACTTACTGACACGGTTGTACACCAAGGTGTTTATATAAGCAGAAGAATATTACTGCTTAGATCATATATATCACAACAAAGGTTAAACAAAACAAGAAAGGAAAATTTGATCATCCGATTAAATAGAACAATGGAAAGGAAGATGTGTTTAAACACATATTTCAGGGGTATATCCTTCCCAGGGACAAACAGAGCATGGTATCCATGACATGATAGAAGCAGAAGACCATTTAGGTAAGGGGAGAGGAATTTCATGACATTACCCATACAATGGTGTTTGGATTGTTGATCAAGAAACATTTAGCATTGCGCTTCCAATGTTCTGGTTGATGAATGGAATACCACAGACATGCTCCGAGATAGCATTGACATGGTCATTGGGTAAAGATCAGACTTCGGATACACAAAGGATTCACCAGGAACAACTTATAGAATAAGTCTTATAATTTCCTCATGGAAGAATGGTTAACCTTGCTAAAAAGGAAACTATAACAATAGGTCCTCCAGCCAGGTGTGCTAGGCATGACATCACCTTACCGGGTCATAAAGGACCAATGTTATGACTCCTGGAAAATGTTCCAACCATCATATTTAACCAAGTTTCAGATCTGATTGGGGCTAGGATACCTTAGACTCAGGATGCCTGAGAGGAAAAGGTGCGACACAAATTGACGAGAAGACATCATAAGATTCTTGAACTATGGAAGCGAGTTCCAAAACAAGAGTTCATCAGTAAACCAAGGAGAGGATGAGGAGGTGGCTGATGGACTCAACGACAATTCATCGAGATTTCCAAAGGATGGATGTCCACAATTATGTGAACAAGGAGATAACATTTGTCAGAACAAATGATATAACGATGTATGCTTGAGGAAAACATACACAATTAAACATTGGTTGAAAGGTGCACTTGAAATATGGGCTGTGTTGCACGACCAACGTCAGAATGGCGATTTAGCAACTGGCTTTCCAAATTGGAATTATTATCCATTAACTCTGAAGCAATAGGGTTGCTAGAGATATTAAATTCTCACAACAAAGTTCACTCAACATGAGGGCTAAGAAAAGAATGGTGATGGAGAGAAGCATCACTGCATCAAGAATTTCTTAAGAGGTGGCGAAACTCTCACAACATCCGTGACACAAATGTAGTAATACTTCAAGGTAGATCATAATACAAGTTGGATAGCAAGCTGCATCCGTAACATGAACAAGTCTGTGATGAAAGGAAGGTAAGGATGTTGTCGATGGTAACTCAAATTACCAAGGGACGAGGACGACACTTATCTTCGATTGATATCTTGGAAGGAGTCAAAATGTTGATAATGATCACGACAAATTTTGTCAGGAGGCTCCACGAAGAAGCAATCAAACAACGGCTGCATCAAGCAAAAGGACCGAAGCCGTGAAAGATTATTGGAGCCACTGATACGACACAAACACGGAGTCAAGTTTTCTGTTTGAGGTGAAACGATAAGACGAGGAAATCAACGAAAGCTTAGCTCATCGTCGAAAGTTGTGCTCTGGAAATAAGGACCAGGTAGTACAGTTAAAATCATCATGATAATGATATAGCCAAACAGGCAAGGAATGGTGTGATCAGGTACAAACTCGTAAGTAAAGAAGATTACTAAGAGTTGTTGAATTGTAGTACAGACTCGGTGTCCTTGAGTGTTCAACAACTCAGAACCCGTGGAAAATTGGAATCGGCGAGAATAATAGTTGATGAAGAACTCATAAGAAGTTATGCAGTTCCATGATATCCTCGAGATAACAGAGGTAAAACTTGAAAGTAGATCAAGATAGAAACTGAACTGGATTGTTGAGTAGCGATAGCAGATACTTTAACCTTGTCAAAAATAGACGACGCACTGGAATGGTTTCCTTTTAGAAATATATTAAATAAAGTTAGCATGGTCGGAACCATAGCTGCAAGGGATCCAATATAATGACTCCGGAAGAATTATTCAAATGGTTCAATACTTTTGCAAGAAGCTTCCATGATAAGTTCCACATTGGGTCCATGGGAATGAACACAAAGGTTCAAGGTCGACTCACACTTCTTCAATGACTAACCTTTCATTTACTTCTCGTCTTCAAAGAAGTTGTAGAGCACAAAATTATCTGGTAAAACTCCAGAATGATATGACTTGTGTAAACTTTCGGGTTCATATGATTTTAGGGAAGGTATAGGTTCAACCCATCGGGGCATCTTAGAAACATATACCACAAGCTTCAAGAGTAAATATCACCAGCTCAAAACTAGAGCATGGTTGGCCAAATCAAAGAATAGGATTTACCAACGGCATTATATATCAGGGAAAGAAATTCTCGAGGTATTTGTATACGAAGGACACTATCGGATGATAATTCAACAAAGGATCAGACGGTCCATAACAGAGCTGATGTGAGCATCGGCACACAATAGAGGAAGAAAACAATGGAAGGACATTGGATTATAGAAGCAACTAACCAATTCAAAGCTCAATTGCAAAGGAATTATGGTTTCCAAATGAAGGGACCAGGAGCAAACGCTTTGATTAAGGATGGATAAGTTGAGTAGGCTTAGGGGTGCAATCGATAGCAATTTGATTGGTCGAGATCAAGCTCATGTTTAAAATGAAGTCTGAGCCGGAAGGATGAATTCTAGGATCTGATTGAGGATTGCGAGAATTCGCAATATATTGAATCAACAAACTCAAAATGATAATGAAAAATGATGACACTAAGATTACTAGACTTATGGTATTAATCATAATGCAAGCAGGTAAGGAAGAACAAAGCAATAGGCTACTGTGGATTTTTGGAAGATCGAATAGTATTCCAAAGAATGTTGTTCACATGAACAACAGGGGATGAATGGATACTCGGTAAGTGCAACAAAATTATCCGTAGGGGTATTCGGGTGGCTTAGAACTGCAAGGCAATAGGCACAAAGTTTTCTCGGAGCAATAGAGAGAATTTTGGGGTATCTTGTAATAACAAGATCAACTGGGAATAAAAGTAAGAACGACAGGTGTATGTATTTATCCATAGGAATATTTTGGTGGTAGGGAATTGCAAAAGCAATGGGCACAAAGTCTCGAGAGAATATCGGAGGGTATCTTCGAAATCTTCTGGTGCAGCCGGCGATCATCTGGACTGAAAGGGCTCTCTGGGAGAAAGTGTTTTCGAGAACCTAAAGTTAGATTTTAGAAAATCATTCAATCCGAATAGAAGAGAGATCAGAATCCCAGAGTATAGACGAGGAATAAAAGATCCTACTACCACCCAATGGCGACGTGGGCACGTAAGCCACACAACCATGTTAGTAAAAGTTTTGCAATGACTAGACTCAACTTCAGCCAAGGGGTTTGGAAGGGGGATTCCTACAGGCAGTCAGCTCTAATACCAACTTGTGATGCCCCTGATTTGACCGTACACTAATCATGCATGCAAATGTGTACGACCAAGATCAGGGACTCACGGGAAGATATCACAACATAACTCTAGACACAAATTAAGCTAATACAAGCTTTATATTACAAGCCAGGGGCCTCGAGGGCTCGAATACACAAGAGTCAGCGGAAGCAACAATATCTGAGTACAGACATGATACGTCTCCAATGTATCTATAATTTTTTATTGCTCCATGCTATATTATCTTCTGTTTTGGACATTATTGGGCTTTATTATCCACTTTTATATTATTTTTGGGACTAACCTATTAACTGGAGGCCCAGCCCAGAATTGCTGTTTTTCCTATTTTAGGGTTTTGAAGAAAAGGAATATCAAACGGAGTCCAAACGGAATGAAACCTTCGGGAACGTGATTTTCTCACCGAACATGATCCAGGAGACTTGGACCCTACGTCAAGCAACCAACAGGGAGGCCACGAGGTAGGGGGCGCGCCCCCCCCCCCAGGCGCGCCCTCCACCCTTGTGGGCCCCCTGTTGCTCCACCGACGTACTTCTTCCTCCTATATATACCTACGTACCCCCAAACGATCAGATACTGAGCCAAAACCCTAATTCCACCGCCTTAACTTTCTGTATCCATGAGATCCCATCTTGGGGCCTGTTCCGGAGCTCCGCCAGAGGGGGCATCGATCACGGAGGGCTTCTACATCAACACCATAGCCTATCCGATGAAGTGTGAGTAGTTTACCTCAGACCTTCGGGTCCATAGTTATTAGCTAGATGGCTTCTTCTCTCTTTTTGGATCTCAATACAAAGTTCTCCCCCTCTCTTGTGGAGATCTATTTGATGTAATCTTCTTTTGCGGTATGTTTGTTGAGACCGATGAATTGTGGGTTTATGACCAAGTTTATCTATGAACAATATTTGAACCTTCTCTGAATTCTTTTATGTATGATTGGTTATCTTTGCAAGTCTCTTCGAATTATCAGTTTGGTTTGGCCTACTAGATTGATCTTTCTTGCAATGGGAGAAGTGCTTAGCTTTGGGTTCAATCTTGCGGTGTCCTTTTCCAGTGACAGTAGGGGCAGCAAGGCACGTATTGTATTGTTGCCATCGAGGATAACAAGATGATTTTTTATCATATTGCATGAATTTATCCCTCTACATCATGTCATCTTGCTTAAGGCATTACTCTGTTCTTATGAACTTAATACTCTAGATGCATGCTGGATAGCGGTCGATGTGTGGAGTAATAGTAGTAGATGCAGGCAGGAGTCGGTCTACTTGTCTTGGACGTGATGCCTATATACATGATCATACCTAGATATTCTCATAACTATGCTCAATTTTGTCAATTGCTCAACAGTAATTCGTTCACCCACCGTAAAATATCTATGCTCTTGAGAGAAGCCACTAGTGAAACCTATGACCCCCGGGTCTATCTTTATCATATTAATCTTTCAATACTTAGTTATTTTCATTGCTTTTATTTTACTTTGCATCTTTATCATAAAAATACCAAAAAATTATCTTATCGTATCTATCAGATCTCACTCTCGTAAGTGACCGTGTAGGGATTGACAACCCCTTATCGCGTTGGTTGCGAGGATTTATTTGTTTTTTGTAGGTGCGAGGGACTCGCGCGTAGCCTCCTACTGGATTGAACCTTGGTTCTCAAAAACTGAGGGAAATACTTATGCTACTTTGCTGCACCACCCTTTCCTCTTCAAGGGAAAACCAACGCAAGTGCTCAAGAGGTAGCAAGAAGGATTTCTGGCGCCGTTGCCGGGGACGTCTACGCAAAAGTCAACATACCAAGTACCCATCACATACCCTTATCTCCCGCATTACATTATTTTCCATTTGCCTCTCGTTTTCCTCTCCCCCACTTCACCCTTGTCGTTTTATTCGCCCTCTCTCTCTATCCTCCCTCTCTTTCTCTATTTGCCTCTTTTTGCCCGTTTCTTGTTTGCTTGTGTGTTGGATTGCTTGCTTGTCACTATGGCTCAAGATAACACTAAATTGTGTGACTTTACCAATACCAATAACAATGATTTTATTAGCACTCCGATTGCTCCTCTTACCGATGTTGAATCTTGTGAAATTAATGCTGCCTTGCTGAATCTTGTCATGAAAGATCCATTTTCCGGCCTTCCTAGTGAAGATGCCGCTACCCATCTAAATAGCTTCGCTAATTTGTGTGATATGCAAAAGAAGAAATATGTGGATAATGATATTGTTAAATTGAAGCTATTTCCTTTTTCGCTTAGAGATCGTGCTAAAGCTTGGTTTTCGTCTTTGCCTAAAAATAGTATTGATTCATGGAATAAGTGCAAAGATGCTTTTATCTCTAAGTATTTTCCTCCCGCTATGATCATCTCTCTTAGAAATGATATTATGAATTTTAAGCAACTTGATCATGAACATGTTGCACAAGCTTGGGAGAGGATGAAATTAATGATACGTAATTGCCCTACTCATGGTTTGAATTTGTGGATGATTATACAAAAAATTTATGCCGGATTGAATTTTGCTTCTAGAAATCTTTTAGATTCGGCCGTGCGAGGCACTTTTATGGAAATCACTTTAGGAGAAGCTACTAAACTCCTAGATAATATTATGGTTAATTATTCTCAATGGCACACTGAAAGATCTACTAATAAGAAAGTGCATGCGATAGAAGAAATTAATGTTTTGAGTGGAAAGATGGATGAACTTATGAAATTATTTGCTAATAAAAGTGTTTCTTCTGATCCTAATGATATGCCTTTGTCTACTTTGATTGAGAATAATAATGAATCTATGGATGTGAATTTTGTTGGTAGGAACAATTTTGGTAACAACGCGTATAGAGGAAATTTTAACCCTAGGCCTTATCCTAGTAATCCCTCTAATAATTATGGTAATTCCTACAACAATTCTTATGGAAATTATAATAATATGCCCTCTGATTTTGAATCTAATATTAAAGAATTTATTACTTCGCAAAAGAATTTCAATGCTTTGATTGAAGAAAAATTGCTTAAGATTGATGAGTTGGCTAGGAACGTTGATAGAATTTCTCTTGATGTTGATTCTTTGAAACTTAGATCTATTCCACCTAATCATGATATCAACGAGTCTCTCAAAGCCATGATAATTTCCATTGACGAGTGCAAAGAAAGAACCGCTAGGATACGTGCTAAGAAAGATTCCTTTATAAGAGCGTGTTCTTCTAGTTTCCATGATAATAAAGATGAAGATCTAAAAGTTATTGATGTGTCCCCTATTAAATCTTTGTTTTGCAATATTAATCTTGATAATTATGGGACTCAATATGATCCACCCTTACCTAGAAGGCGTTCCAAGAATTCGGAGTTTTTAGATCTTGATGCTAAAATTGATAAAAGTGGGACTGAAGAGATCAAAACTTTAAATATTGATGAACCCACTATTTTGGATTTCAAGGAATTTAATTATGATAATTGCTCTTTGATAGATTGTATTTCCTTGTTGCAATCCGTGCTAAATTCTCCTCATGCTTATAGCCAACATAAAGCTTTTACCAAACATATCGTTGATGCTTTGATGCCATCTTATGAAGAAAAACTTGAGTTGGAAGTTTCTATCCCTAGAAAACTTTATGATGAGTGGGAACCTTCTATAAAAATTAAAATTAAAGATCATGAATGCTATGCTTTGTGTGATTTGGGTGCTAGTGTTTCCACGATTCCAAAGACTTTATGTGATTTGTTAGGATTCCGTGATTTTGATAATTGCTCTCTAAAATTGCACCTTGCGGATTCCACTATTAAGAAACCTATGGGAAGAATTAATGATGTTCTTATTGTTGCAAATAGGAATTATGTGCCCATAGATTTTATCGTTCTTGATATAGATTGCAATCCTTCATGTCCTATTATTCTTGGTAGACCTTTCCTTATAACGATTGGTGCAATTATTGATATGAAGGAAGGAAATATTAGATTCCAATTTCCGTTAAGGAAAGTCAGGGAACACTTTCCTAGAAAGAAAATTAAATTACCATTACCTTATGAATCTATTATGAGAGCCACTTATGGATTGCCTACCAAAGATGGCAATACCTAGATCTATCCTTGCTTTTTATGCCTAGCTAGGGGCGTTAAACGATAGCGCTTGTTGGGAGGCAACCCAATTTTATTTTTATTCTTTGATTTTTGCTCCTGTTTAGTAATAAATAATTTATCTAGCCTCTATTTTGGTTGTGTTTTTTGTGTTTAATTAGTGTTTGTGCCAAGTAGAACCGATGGGAAGACTTGGGGAAAGTCTTGTTAATCTTGCTGTAAAAAACAGAAACTTTAGCGCTCACGAGAACTGCTGCCATTTTTATTTGGAAAGACTATTTAGTTAATTATTTTTGAAGATTATTAATAGATAAATTCCTCACGTCCAGCAATTTATTTTAGAATATTTGGGGTTCCAGATCTTGCGCTAGCTACAGATTACTACAGACTGTTCTGTTTTTGACAGATTCTATTTTTCGTATGTTGATTGCTTATTTTGATGAATCTATTGCTAGTAAAATAGTTTATAAACCATAGAGAAGTTGGAATACAGTGGGTTTAACACCAATATAAATAAAGAATGAGTTTATTACAGTACTTAAGTGGTCTTTTGTTTTCTTTCGCTAACGGAGCTCACGAGATTTTCTACTTTAAGTTTTGTGTTGTGAAGTTTTCAAGTTTTGGGTAAAGATTTGATGGATTATGGAACAAGGACTGGCAAGAGCCTAAGCTTGGGGATTCCCATGGCACCCCAATATAATCTAAGGACGCCTCAAAGCCAAAGCTTGGGGATGCCCCGGAAGGCATCCCCTCTTTCGTCTACTTCTATCGATAACTTTACTTGGAGCTATATTTTTATTCACCACATGATATGTGTTTTTCTTGGAGCGTCTTGTATGATTTGAGTCTTTATTTTTTTAGTTTACCACAATCATCCTTGCTGTACACACCTTTTGAGAGAGACACACATGATTCGGATTTTATTAGAATACTCTATGTGCTTCACTTATATCTTTTGAGTTATATAGTTTTGCTCTAGTGCTTCACTTATACCTTTTAGAGCACGGCGGTGGATTTTTTTTAAAGAAACTATTGATCTCTCATGCTTCACTTAGTTTATTTTGAGAGTCTTAAATAGCATGGTAATTTGCTTAAATAATCCTAATATGCTAGGTATACAAGATTAATAATAAAATTCTCTTATGAGTGTGTTGAATACTATGAGAAGTTTGATACTTGATAATTGTTTTGAGATATGGAGATGGTGATATTAGAGTCATGCTAGTTGAGTAGTTGTGAATTTGAGAAATACTTGTGTTAAAGTTTGTGATTCCCGTATCATGCACATATGGTGAACCGTTATGTGATGAAGTCAGAGCATGATTTATTTATTGATTGTCTTCCTTATGAGTGGCGGTTGGGGACGAGCGATGGTCTTTTCCTACCAATCTATCCCCCTAGGAGCATGCGTGTAATACTTTGCTTTGATAACTTGTAGATTTTTGCAATAAGTATATGAGTTCTTTATGACTAATGTTGAGTCCATGGATTATACGCACTCTCACCCTTCCACTGTTGCTAGCCTCTCTAATACCATGCACCTTTCGCCGGTATCATACACCCACCATATACCTTCCTCAAAACAGCCACCATACCTACCTATCATGGCATTTCCATAGTCATTCTCATTCTGAGATATATTGCCATGCAACTTTCCACCATTCCATTTATTATGACACGCTCCATCATTGTCATATTGCTTTGCATGGGCATGTACTTGACATTGTATTTGTGGCAAAGCCACCGTTCATAATTCTTTCATACATGTCACTCATGAGTCATTGCATATCCCGGTACACTGCCGGAGGCATTCACATAGAGTCATATTTTGTTCTAAGTATCGAGTTGTAATTCTTGAGTTGTAAGAAAATAAAAGTGTGATGATCATCATTATTAGAGCATTGTCCCAGTGAGGAAAGGATGATGGAGACTATGATTCCCCCACAAGTCGGGATGAGACTCTGGACGAAAAATAAAAAATATATAAAAAAAGAGGCCATAAAAAAAGAGAAAAGGCCCAAATAAAAAAAATGAGGGAAAAGAGAGAAGGGACAATGCTACTATCCTTTTAGCACACTTGTGCTTCAAAGTAGCACCATGATCTACATGATAGAGAGTCTCCTATGTTATCACTTTCATATACTAGTGGGAATTTTTCATTATAGAACTTGGCTTGCATATTCCAATGATGGGCTTTCTCAAAATGCCTTAGGTCTTAGTGAGCGAGCAAGTTGGATGCACACCCACTTATTTTCTTTTTGATATTTCATATACTTATAGCTCTAGTGCATCCGTTGCATGTCAATACCTACTCACTCACATTGATATCTATTGATGGGCATCTCCAATCTCCATAGCCCGTTGATACGCCTAGTTAATGTGAGACTATCTTCTTCCTTTTTGTCTCCTCCACAACCACCATTCTATTCCACCTATTGTGCTATGTCCATGGCTCACGCTCATGTATTGCGTGAAGATTGAAAAAGTTTTGAGAATGTCAAAAGCATGAAACAATTCCTTGGCTTGTCATCGGGGTTGTACATGATTTGAATACTTTGTGTGGTGAAGATAGAGCATAGCCAGACTATATGATCTTGTAGGGATAACTTTCTTTGGCCATATTATTTTGAAGAGACATAATTGCTTAGTTAGTATGCTAGAAGTATTATTATTTTTATGTCAATATTAAACTTTTGTCTTGAATCTTTAGGATCTGAACATTCATGCCACAATTAAGAAGAATTACATTGAAACTATGCCAAGTAGCATTCCACATCAAAAATTCTGTTTTTATCATTTACCTACTCGAGGACGAGCAGGAATTAAGCTTGGGGATGCTTGATACGTCTCCAACATATCTATAATTTTTTATTGCTCCATGCTATATTATATTCTGTTTTGGACATTATTGGGCTTTATTATCCACTTTTTATATTATTTTTGGGACTAACCTATTAACCGGAGGCCCAGCCCAGAATTGTTGTTTTTTTGCCTATTTTAGGGTTTCGAAGAAAAGGAATATCAAATGGAGTCCAAACGGAATGAAACCTTCGGGAACGTGATTTTCTCACCGAACATGATCCAGGAGACTTGGACCCTACGTCAAGCAACCAACAGGGAGGCCACGAGGTAGGGGGCGCGCCTACCCCCCCAGGCGCGCCCTCCACCCTCCTGGGCCCCCTGTTGCTCCACCGACGTACTTCTTCCTCCTATATATACCTACGTACCCCCAAACGATCAGATACGGAGCCAAAACCCTAATTCCACCACCGTAACTTTATGTATCCACGAGATCCCATCTTGGGGCCTGTTCCGGAGCTCCGTCGGAGGGGGCATCGATCACGGAGGGCTTCTACATCAACACCATAGCCTCTCCGATGAAGTGTGAGTAGTTTACCTCAGACCTTCGGGTCCATAGTTATTGGCTAGATGGCTTCTTATCTCTTTTTGGATCTCAATACAAAGTTCTCCCTCTCTCTTGTGGAGATCTATTCAATGTAATCTTGTTTTGCGGTGTGTTTGTTGAGACCGATGAATTGTGGGTTTATGATCAAGTTTATCTATGAACAATATTTGAATCTTCTCTGAATTCTTTTATGTATGATTAGTTATCTTTGCAAGTCTCTTCGAATTATCAGTTTGGTTTGGCCTACTAGATTGATCTTTCTTTCAATGGGAGAAGTGCTTAGCTTTGGGTTCAATCTTGCATTGTCCTTTCCCAGTGACAGTAGGGGCAGCAAGGCATGTATTGTATTGCTGCCATCGAGGATAACAAGATGGGGTTTTTTATCATATTGCATGAATTTATCCCTCTACATCATGTCATCTTGCTTAAGGCATTACTCTGTTCTTATGAACTTAATACTCTAGATGCATGCTGGATAGCGGTCGATGTGTGGAGTAATAGTAGTAGATGCAGGCAGGAGTCGGTCTACTTGTCTTGGACGTGATGCCTATATACATGATCATACCTAGATATTCTCATAACTATGCTCAATTCTGTCAATTGCTCAACGGTAATTCGTTCACCCACCGTAAAATATCTATGCTCTTGAGAGAAGCCACTAGTGAAACCTATGGCCCCCGGGTCTATCTTTATCAATTATTTTCATTGCTTTTATTTTACTTTGCATCTTTGTCATAAAAATACCAAAAATATTATATGATCATATCTATCAGATCTCACTCTCTTAAGTGACCGTGTAGGGATTGACAACCCCTTATCGCGTTGGTTGTGAGGATTTATTTATTTTGTTTAGGTGCGAGGGACTCGCGCGTAGCCTCCTACTGGATTGATACCTTGGTTCTCAAAAACCGAGGGAAATACTTACACTACTTTGTTGCACCACCCTTTCCTCTTCAAGGGAAAACCAACACAAGTGCTCAAGAGGTAGCAAGACATAAGTTAAACAAAGTGCCATAAGATGGCTAGCACAAAAGCAACAACGATCAAAGAGGCAAGGCCTCCTGCCTGGGACCTCCTAACTACTCCTCGAAGCCAAACTTCGTGTAGAAACATCCTCAGGATCCTCTGGCTCCTGGAATCCATCATATGGTCACAATAACCGGGAAAAGGGAAAAAGATGTAGCAAAGCAACCGTGAGTACTCATCCAAAGTACTCGCAAGCAAGGATCTACACTACATATGCATTGGTATATGTATAAATGGGTAATATATGTGGACTGAACTACAGAATGCCAGAATAAGAGGGGGATAGCTAGTCCTATCGAAGACTACGCTTCTGGCAGCCTCCATCTTGAAGCATGTAGAAGAGAGTAGCAAGTGTAGCATCAAGTAACATCGCATAGCATAATCCTACCCGGCGATCCTCTCCGCATCGCCCTGTGAGAGAGCGACCACCGGGTTGTATCTGGTACATGAAAGGGTGTGTTTTATTAAGTATCTGGTTCTAGTTTTCATAAGGTCGAGGTACAACTCCATGTCGTCCTTTTATCGAGGGACACGGCTATTCGAATAGATAAACTTCCTTGCAGAGGTGCACCACATAACCCAACACGATCGATTCCTCTGGCCGGACACACTTTCCTGGGTCATACCCGGCCTCGAAAGATCAACACGTTGCAGCCGGACACACTTCCTATGTATGTAAGTATATACCCGTGATCACCTCCCGAGTGATCACGGCCCGATAGTATAGCATGGCAGACGGACAAGAATGTAGGGCCACTGATGAAATACTAGCATCCTATACTAAGCATTTAGGATTGCAGGTAAAGGTAACAACAGTAGTAGCAAAGACATGCTATGTATCAGAATAGGATTAACGAAAAGCAGTAACATGCTACACTACTCTAATGCAAGCAGTAGAGAGAAGGAATATGCGATATCGGGTTGATCAAGGGGAGGGCTTGCGTGGTTGCTCTGGCAAGAAGGAGGGGTCGTCGTCAATGTAGTCGATCACGAGGGTATCGATTAGGTCTCGGGGTCTACCGGAAAGAAGTAATGAAGGAGGAACATAATAAATAATAGAGCAATCAAAGCATCACAAAGCATAACGTGGAAATACATGGTGCTAGGGGGCACCTAATGTGGTACTAGGTCATACCGGCAAAGGCGGGAAACATCCGGGAAAGTATTCCCGGTGTTTGGCATTTTCGGGCAGATGAAACAGAGGTGGATTGTTGCATGTTCGCTATGCTAGGGACGTGCGGCGGACGAACGGATTGCGTATTCGGACTCGTCTCGTCGTTCCGAGCAGCTTTCATGTATAAAGCATTTTCATCTGACTTACAGATTATTTCATATGATTTATCAAAGATTTAAACATTTTCTGAAATTACAGTTTTACTTTAATTTGAAAATCTTTTAATATCTAAATGCCCGGTTCATCCAGAATTTTAAAGACACGTGCAAGCAACCTATGTCAGTTGTGGATTTGGACTCCTATGTCCAAAAAGAGGGCGAGTCAACAACCCATTGGGTGCGCTGGGTCTCATCCATCCTGCACTCATCAGATCGTATCAGTGCTGGTTCAGCAGTTCTAATGTTGGAGAAAAACTACCATTTTATGCCGCTTAAGCAGAAGCTGGGGCGACTCAAACGCCACTGCAATGACATGGGGGAGCTAATGGAGGCTCTGGTCAAGTATGCCAACTCTGATAGTACCAAGGACCTCGAGTCTGATGAGGAAAGGCCGGGTAAGGGAAGGAAGAGTAGCTACACTAAAGGGCAGCAGCATAACCCGACGAATCAGGGGGGCAATAGTAAGCGCAAAGCGGATAGTAGTTTGGATTTTGTGGCTGACACCAATACGCAGAATAATGGTCAGCATCGGAAGGGAAAGCCACCCCCTCAGTTTGGAGGGCAAATTTTCAATCTTGAGGAGATGATGAATCAGCCCTGCCCAAAGCATGGTACACGGGAAAAGTTGACTGCTCACCTCTGGAAGGATTGTTTCATTATTGGGGACTACAGAAATTCAAATTTTTTCGGAACAATCATGGGCCGGACGGCGGCTCAAGACCCGGCTCTCATGGTCCGGGTTATTGTGGTGGCGGCTTTAGTTCCGGTTTTCAGGGCCAAGGCAATTAGGGTGGTTTTAATCAATAGTCTGGTCAAGGGAATCAGCAACAGTCTGGTTATCAGAGTAATCCAAAGCAGTTGAATAGTGGACAGTATCATGTCTTCACCACGAGTTTGTGTAAGAGAGATCAGAAACTCCATAAGAGGGCAGTAAACGCGGTTGAGCCGGCAATTCCATGTTACTTGTGATGGTCTGAACACCCTATTCTTTGGAGCCGTGAAGATCACCCGCCCCGGGTTGATAACCCGGGTCACTTGGCTTTGGTGGTGGCACCTTAGGTGGGAGGATACAAATTCACTAAGGTGCTCATGGATGGAGGGAGTAGCATCAATATCCTTTATTATGACACTTTCCATCGCATGGTGATGAGGACATCAATACCATTGTTACACCCACAGCCCCTACTGTTACATATACTGGACCAATTACTAGAGCTTGCGCACGCCAATTAAATTACCAGGTACTTTCGTTTCTTGGTAATGATTCTAATGTTCATGAGATTATGATGCTGCCTAAATTGGATACATTTGTTTTGCTTACAAATGAAGGGCCTAGCTTGGAGAAGGATGAACATTGGAGCAAGAACACGCATGGAGTTGATGGCATGCGCAAGGGGATCAAGAACGGAGTTACAAGTGATGATTTCAGGACTTTGAAGCCGCCATAAGGAGTGCATGAAGCCTTGGACGAAATATACAAGATGCCACTTCATAATATTGTCCATAGGCTATTCTAGGTGCTGCGTCACCTTATTAATGGGCCAGGCCCATGTAATTTCGAAATACTTAAGTATAGGCTATTTTTAGAGTCCGTATGTGTGGGGAAACAAGAGTTAGGGTTGGTTTCGGACCCCACCCTCAAGGGCCACGAAATTCCCCCCTCTTCCTCCATATATACAGCCCTTAGGGCGTCGTTTAGACTTTGGGTTTTGTTTAGATTAAAAGTTCGCCATAGCTGCAACTTCGCGTACTTCGTTTGTGTCCAACGACCAGATCAAGACGTCACAGAACCCCACCTTGATCAATAAAGCTTTCATCTTATATTCGCAATATCCCGATTGTAATCTCAGTTTCTTGCTTGTTCTTCATTTGCTCGCAGGAAACAGACCCTCGTGGTCAGGTTGATCGTGCTTCGGCGTGGTCAATAACCCTCGGAAGTTGGTTTATCGATTGCTAAGGCGCGACGTCTCGCACGTTCGTAGTCGGATCGTCAAGGTCGACTCCCACAAAAAACGATAGCCACCATCTCATCGAAACATCGGGACACCTTAGCCTCTATCAAGTGGTATCAGATTTCCAGGTTGCTCGGTGAGATTTTACAGTTTTTCGTAGATTAGATCGAGTCTGTTCTTCATACCTACAGTCCACGAAAAAGCCAGAAAAAAAAATTAGGGTTAGTTCATCATATCCGAACCAATCTGAACCTTTGCATAATCTTTTTACGGTTTTTGCCTTGTTGAATTTGCGGTTGCATCGTCGTGTCAAGTTGCTGGTCTTAGAGTCTAGTCTTTTAGAGTTTCGAGTTCTGGTCATAAGTTGTCACGCCGCCGCCGCACCATCATCATCGCCCATCTACCACTTTTGCTTATCCGCCATCGCTCTGAATCCATATCCATATACCACCACCAATCCGTATCCATATACCACCACCAATCTGTATCCATATACCACCACCGCTACCATATACCACCACCGCTGCCATATACCACAACCATATATCCACCACCAATCCGAGTTCTTCTCATATTAGGTTTGTTCTTGAGATCAATCTAAATTCTGATTCGTGTTTCCTTGCCTGCGTAGGTCTCAGAAAAAAAAGTCTGGAGACCCCCGGGCAGTTTTTAGGCCAAAATTTTCACGGGCAAAATTTTTTTCCCTATCCTATTTTTAGGCTTTTCTGAGTCTTTTGAGCCACGTGCCATCATAGTGATTTTTTGTCGCACTTTTTCGTCGTCGCTGCCCTGATTTCCGAAAAAAAGTGAAAAAAAAATTCGTGCCCATCCTATCAGTTTGACGAGGGAAGAGTTTTGAGACACTCGCCATTATAGTGATTTTTCGCAAAAAAAAGAGGTGCAAAAAAAAAGGAGCGCAAAAAAAGAGCGAAAAAAAGAGTTCCAGAGTGTGCTTTTCCCTTATTTACGTGCAGCGCCGTGATTTTGTTAGTGTTCTAGGCTCGCGTCTCTAGCATGGTCTAGCCTAGGACCAGCACAGTACCGTCGTTGAGCGTTTATTCAACTTTGCATCTCTGAATTGATTATTGCTGACCCTTTTTGCTACCATACTATAAGCCTTCCCAGCTCCACATACATCTACGTCGTGCGTTTGACTCTCCCTGGCAATCGCTCTATCCAAGCTTTTGAGAGTTTTGACTACAACGGTTGCCGATCACCGCCTGCTGCTGGGTAAGAACTGGTAAGAATTTGAGATTTGCTTGACGGATTTGTGACACCCGCCACCACCACCACTTGTTAGTAGTCTGTAGGATCATATTCTTGTGTGTTTCTATTGCTGCTAACCATGCCAGGATCACAAGCCGACGAGACTGACTGGGAGAACTTGACGAACAAGGAGCTTCATGATACGTTTCAGCAAATGATGAGTGAACAGGTGCAAGATGTGATAAACAGATTTGAAGAGGCCATGGAGAAGATAGATGGCATGGAGAAGACGTTTGAAACAAAGCTCGATAACAAGTTTGATGAATTGCTTTCACGTTTTCCACCACCACCACCGGCTGCTCCTGCCGCACCTCTGCAACAACAGCAACAACATCGACTACCTCCACGTCGGGAAACAGCCCTCCGCCGAGCGAGCCGTGTCCCTCTTCAGTCGGGCCAAACTGCTGGTGCTGCTGTTGATACTTCTGTGGCTCCTACTGCTGATGTGGAGGAGGATGATTATGTGGGAGATTATGAGGATGAGGTTGATCAAAATCAGAACTACGTGCCACCACCAGCACAGCAACCACCAGGTCGTCCACATGCAAATAATGGCAATGGTAGGGCTCACCCTCAGGTACGAGATCATGACCATCTCCCTAAACTAAAATTGAATATTCCACCATTCTGGAGGAGGTAATGCACGACTCTCATGCTCTCTCTATAGGCATCTTAACGCATATTGGGGAAGTTCGTATTCCACCCTCGTATTTGGTGGTAGATATGGTCGGCCCACTCTTGCACTCATATTAGTACAACTCGAATTACTTCGTGGCCTGTGATGTCATTTAGCATGTGTACTATAGCCATATATGGCGGTGACACCAACAAACCCTGAGAGTGCTGCAAGTGTTGTTATTCACAATATATCTGGGCCCGAGGATGAAGGCCCCGGGAACGGAGTACCTGGGTAAACTTGTTCTTTGGGCATCCGTCTCTCCATTCCTTTGCTCGACTGTAGGGTTCGATTTGATGAGTGAGGGGGATGGATGTGCGTTTACACTAAGCTTTTGTCGAACCAGCGGAGTCTCGTTCTGCATGTTGACTGACTCGGCTTCTTAGTGAGTCTGGTAAGTTATATACTCCTATTCTCGCCGGAGCTTTCCTTGGACGAATAGTTCTGCAGGCACTAGCCCGGCTTATTCGCTGAGACGACATTTTACACTGCGGTTATGGCGCTTCTCGGTTGCTCCCAGCGCGTTGCACATATTTCAAACGTGAACTACTTTCAACGAACATATGTCATGTTCAGTGCTCAGTTGCGGCTTAAGACACGGGAAAAAATTCCTGCTGTTTTGTAACGAAGGGATCGCAATATGAGTCACTTTGGAAAGTTTGACGCATATAAGCCTGGCCATGATAGAATGCTGAGGGTATGTTGGTATGAGGATCCTGATGCTGTGGACGGCGAGAATAAGCTTATGGTGGCGCACCACAACTGTTTGTGCATACTACAATGGCCTTCTGATCCTATGCCGGGGTGACGGACCGGCGGTGTCTGTGAAGAAGTCGTAGAGATGATTGCAGACCCGAACTCCTTTGTCTTGTTCGTCTAAGCGCTAATAGAGGCAAAGTAAATGTATCAATCCACATCGTTTTTGTCTCCATCTGTTCTCTGATAATTAATTGAATGTGGTCCACGTTCCCGAAGTGCGGCGGGATCGGGCAGTCCAGATGGTGTCACGGCCAACCCGAGCCAGATTCGTGGGCTGCAGACTAACTTCCCTTTCCGCGTTCGATGAGTCTTCCCCTAGTGCTCGTTCGATCCCTCTCGAAAATCCCCCATGGGACGTAGCCACGTGCCGCTGTAATCATCTTTACATTCCCACACTTCATGTCCCCTACTCCACTCCTTAGGCGCTTCCGTCGGCTGTGCCATGTACCTGCCTAACCCGTTTTGGACGTAATAAGATGTTGTGCTGTGTAGGTGCTCAGGGGCAAATCACCACTATCTTGCCAGAGAGCACACCTTTCTGGCGAAAAGGTTGCCTAGACGAAGCTAGAGATGATGACTCTAATTTATCTTCGAGTCCATGGGCCTGCCCATCCAACAGGGCGAAACGACGGTGAATATTTATATATTTGCAGGCGGTGACAGCCCGAGGATGGTAGAGCATTTATTGCGAAAGGAATAGGACCCCATCATTAAGGGCGTATGTGTGATAGTTATGTCGATGTGACCTCTGAGGATGGTGGGTATGAGTGCGCTAGTGATATGGTATATAGGATGATGTTTGTGCTCTTATCACGTGACGAACTGACGTCGGGCAGAATGATGAATTCTGATCATGAGACGCAATACATGGCTCCTGAAGATGCTGACAGGTATGAATGTTTAGTTGCTCAACGTGTTTTGAGTGTGCAGGTTACACAAGCTGAGCAAAATCAGAGGCATAATTTGTTCCATACAAAGGGAGTTGTGAAGGAACGTTCTGTTCGCGTGATCATAGATGGAGGGAGCTGCAATAACTTGGCTAGCATGGAGATGGTGGAGAAGCTATCTCTCACCACAAGACCACATCCACATCCTTACTACATCCAATGGTTCAACAACAGCGGCAAGGTTAAGGTAACACGTACTGTTCGTGTGCATTTTAGTATCTCTACATATGCTGATTATGTTGATTGTGATGTGGTACCTATGCAAGCATGTTCCTTATTACTTGGTAGACCATGGCAATTTGATAAAAATTCTATTCACCATGGTAGAAACAATCAGTATACTCTTGTTCATAAGGATAAAAATATTACTTTGCTTCCTATGACTCCTGATTCCATTTTGAAAGATGATATTAATAGAGCTAATAAAGCAAAACAGGAGAAAATAAGAGTGAAAATCAGATTGTGGCAAAAGAATTTGAGCACCAAATGAAGCCTAATAATAAACCATCTACTGGTTGTTTCTGAAATTAAATTGAAAAGTGCATGTTTACTTGCCACCAAATCTGATATTGATGAGCTAGATTTTAGCAAATCTGTTTGCTATGCTTTTGTGTGCAAAGAGGCATTATTTTCATTCGAGGACGTGCCTTCCTCTTTGCCCCCTGCTATCACTAACATTTTGCAGGAGTTCGCTGACGTCTTTCCACAAGACGTGCCACCGGGATTACCACCTATTCGAGGATTGAGCATCAAGTTGACTTAATTCCCGGTGCTTCGCTACCCAACCGTGCACCATACCGTACCAATCCAGAGGAGACGAAGGAGATTATGCGTCAAGTACAAGAACTGCTCGACAAAGGTTATATACGCGAATCCCTTAGTCCTTGTGTTGTTCCTATCATTTTAGTGCCGAAAAAGGATGGTACGTCGCGTATGTGCGTTGATTGTAGAGGCATTAATAATATTACTATTTGTTATCGTCATCCTATTCCTAGGCTAGATGATATGCTTGATGAATTGAGTGGCTCTACAATATTCTCCAAAGTTGATTTGCGTAGTGGATACCATCAAATTCGTATGAAATTGGGTGATGAATGGAAAACAGCATTTAAAACTAAGTTTGGATTATATGAGTGGTTAGTCATGCCTTTTGGGTTAACTAATGCACCTAGTACTTTCATGAGGTTAATGAACGAAGTTTTCGTGCTTTCATTGGACGATTTGTGGTAGTTTACTTTGATGACATATTGATTTATAGCAAATCTTTGGAGGAACATTTGGAACATTTACGTGCTGTTTTTATTGCTCTACGTGATGCACGTTTGTTTGGAAACCTTGGAAAGTGTAGCTTTTGCACCGACCGAGTATCTTTTCTTGACTATGTTGTTACTCCATAGGGAATTGAAGTTGATAAAGCCAAGATTGAAGCTATTGAGAGTTGGCCGCAGCCCAAAACGGTCACACAAGTGAGGAGTTTCCTTGGCCTCACTGGTTTCTATAGGCGTTTTGTGAGAGATTTCAGCACCATTGCTGCACCTCTCAACGAGCTTACAAAGAAGGATGTGCCTTTTATTTGGGGTACCGCACAGGAAGAAGCCTTCACGGTATTGAAAGATAAGTTGACACATGCTCCTTTACTCCAACTTCCTAATTTCAGTAAGACTTTTGAGCTTGAATGTGATGCTAGTGGAATTGGATTAGGAGGTGTGTTATTACAAGATGGAAAACCTGTTGCATACTTTTCTGAAAAATTGAGTGGGCCTAGTCTGAACTATTCTACTTATGATAAAGAATTATATGCTCTTGTTCGGACCTTAGAAACATGGCAACATTATTTATGGCCCAAGGAATTTGTTATACATTCTGATCATGAATCTTTGAAACACATTAAAAGTCAAGCAAAACTGAACCGTAGACATGCTAAATAGGTTGAATTCATTGAGACTTTCCCTTATGTCATTAAACACAAGAAGGGTAAAGAAAATGTTATTGCTGATGCCTTTTCTCGTCGTTATACTATGCTTTCACAACTTGACTTTAAAATATTTGGTTTGGAGACCATCAAAGATCAATATGTTCATGATGCTGAATTTAAAGATGTATTGCAGAATTGTAAGGACGGGAGAACTTGGAACAAGTTCGTTCTTAACGATGGATTTGTGTTTCGTGCTAACAAGCTATGCATTCCAGCTAGCTCCGTTCGTCTTTTGTTGTTGCAGGAGGCGCATGGAGGAGGATTAATGGGACACTTTGGCGTCAGGAAGACAGAGGATATACTTGCTACACATTTCTTTGGCCAAAGATGAGACGGGATGTTGAGCGTTTTGTTGCTCGCTGCACTACATGTCAAAGAGCTAAGTCACGACTCAATCCTCATGGTTTATATATGCCTTTGCCTGTACCTAGTGTTCCTTGGGAGGATATATCTATGGACTTTGTTTTAGGTTTACCACGAACAAAGAAGGGGAGGGATAGCATATTTGTTGTCGTGGATAGGTTCTCGAAAATGGCACACTTTATACCATGTCATAAAAGCGATGATGCTGTTAATGTTGCTGATTTGTTCTTTCGTGAAATTATTCGCTTACATGGTGTGCCAAATACTATTGTTTCAGATCGTGATACTAAATTTCTTAGCCACTTTTGGAGATGTTTATGGGCTAAGTTGGGGACTAAGCTGCTTTTTAGTACTACTTGTCACCCCCAAACTGATGGACAAACTGAAGTAGTCAATAGAACATTGTCTACTATACTTAGGGCTGTTTTGAAGAATAACAAGAAAATGTGGGAAGAATGCTTGCCTCATATTGAATTTGCTTATAATCGTTCATTGCATTCTACTACTAAGATGTGCCATTTTGAAATTGTGTATGGTTTCCTACCTCGTGCACCTATTGATTTGTTGCCTCTTCCATCTTCAGAGAAGGTTAATTTTGATGCTAAAGAACGTTCTGAATTGATTTTAAAAATGCATGAGTTAACTAAGGAAAACATTGAGCGTATGAATGCTAAATATAAACTTGCTGGAGATAAGGGTAGAAAACATGTTGTGTTTGCGCCTGGAGATCTTGTTTGGTTACATTTGCGTAAAGATAGATTTCCTAATCTGCGCAAATCAAAGCTAATGCCACGTGCTGATGGTCCTTTTAAGGTGTTAGAGAAAATAAATGATAATGCATATAAACTTGAGCTACCTATAGATTTTGGGGTTAGTCCCACTTTTAACATTGCAGATTTGAAGCCTTATTTGGGTGAGGAAGATGCGCTTCCGTCGAGGACGACTTCATTTCAAGAAGGGGAGGATGATGAGGACATCAATACCATTGTTACACCCACAGCCCCTACTGTTACATATACTGGACCAATTACTAGAGCTCGCGCACGCCAATTAAATTACCAGGTACTTTCGTTTCTTGGTAATGATTCTAATGTTCATGAGATTATGATGCTGCCTAAATTGGATACATTTGTTTTGCTTTCAAATGAAGGGCCTAGCTTGGAGAAGGATGAACATTGGAGCAAGAACACGCATGAAGTTGATGGCATGCGCAAGGGGATCAAGAACGGAGTTACAAGTGATGATTTCAGGACTTTGAAGCCGCCATAAGGAGTGCATGAAGCCTTGGACGAAATATACAAGATGCCACTTCATAATATTCGTCCATAGGCTATTCTAGGTGCTGCGTCACCTTATTAATGGGCCAGGCCCATGTAATTTCGAAATACTTAAGTATAGGCTATTTTTAGAGTCCGTATGTGTGGGGAAACAAGAGTTAGGGTTGGTTTCGGACCCCCACCCTCAAGGGCCACGAAATTCCCCCCTCTTCCTCCATATATACAGCCCTTAGGGCGTCGTTTAGACTTTGGGTTTTGTTTAGATTAAAAGTTCGCCATAGCTGCAACTTCGCGTACTTCGTTTGTGTCCAACGACCAGATCAAGACATCACAGAACCCCACCTTGATCAATAAAGCTTTCATCTTATATTCGCAATATCCCGATTGCAATCTCAGTTTCTTGCTTGTTCTTCGTTTGCTCGCAGGAAACAGACCCTCGTGGTCAGGTTGATCGTGCTCCGGCGTGGTCAATAACCCTCGGAAGTTGGTTTAGCGATTGCTAAGGCGCGACGTCTCGCACGTTCGTAGTCGGATCGTCAAGGTCGACTCCCACAGAAAATGATAGCCACCATCTCATCGAAACATCGGGACACCTTAGCCTCTATCACATGGGATTAACTGATAAAAAATCTTAAGCCGTCGAACACTGTTTTTCACGGTGTGGTTCCTAGTAAGTCAGCATATCCAGTGGGAAAAATATCTTTGGATGGTGCTTTTGGAGATGAGTATGATTCCAGATCTGAGATGTTGACCTTCGAAGTGGTTAAAATCAAGAGCCCTTATCATGCTCTGTTTGGGCTGCCGGCTTACGCTAAATTCATGGCAAGGCCTTGTTATGTTTACTTATAGCTTAAGATGCCGGGTCGCAAGGGCACCATCATAGTGCATGGAAGTCGTAAGGTAGCCTTGGAGTGTGAAGAAGGCGATGCTGCGTACGCTGAGTCTGTTTGTGCAACAGAGGAATTGAAATTTTACAAGGATAATGTTGACCCGGCGGATATGACATCTTTGAAGAAGCCAACCACAGAGCACGACCCCTTGTTGAAGTTTAAGTTGGCAGATGACACCAAGCTAGTTGACTTCATTCCTGGCAATTCATCCAAGCAGTTCAGCATCAGTGCTAATCTGTATCCGAAATAGGAAAGCGCGCTCATCGGGTTCATCCGTGAGAACCGGGACATCTTTGCATGGAAGCCTTCACACATGCCAGGTGTACTGAGGGAACTCGCTGAGCACACTCTCAATATTGATCCAAAGTCTAAACTGGTCAAGCAATTCCTTCACCATTTCAATGAAGAGAGGCGCAAGGCTATTGGTGAAGAAGTGGCCCGGCTCTTGGCGGCTGGGTTTATCGTTGAAGTTTTTCATCCTGAGTGGTTGGCTAACCCGGTGCTGGTACTTAAGAAAAACGGCACCTGACGCATGTGTGTGGATTATACGGACTTAAACAAGGCTTGTCCGGCTGATCCCTTTGCTCTCCCCCGTATTGACCAGATTATTGATGCTACGGCGGGTTGTGAGCGTTTGAGCTTTTTGGATGCTTATTCTGGTTACCATCAGATCAAGATGACAGTAAAGGACCAGGAGAATACAACCTTTATTACTCCCTTTGGAGCCTTCTGTTATGTGTCTATGCCTTTTGGGCTCAAGAGTGCCCAGACGACTTACTAGCGGTGTGTGCAAAATTGCCTTCATGATCAAATTGGGTTCAATTTTCATGCTTATGTGGATGATATTGTGGTGAAGTCCAGGAAGAAGGTGTAACACCCACAATGCGGCTACATCTCCCACGTGTCAGGGCATGACTTAGAGGCATAGCCGCATGGTAGGCATGTCGCAAGAGGGGTAATCTTTACACATCCCATGTACTGAATAAGAAAGGGATAAAGAGTCGGCTTACAATCGCCGCTTCACACAATACATAAATAGTCTTACATCATCCAGAAAACAATCAAGGGTCCGACTACGGAACCAAAATAAAGAAAGACAACCCCAAATGCCAGATCCCTGATTGTCCCAACTGGGCTCCACTACTGATCAAAAGGAAACAAAACAAAACAACGACCAAGATCTTCATCGAGCTCCCACTTGAGCTGGGCTGCGTCACCTGCACTGGTAGCATCGGCACCTGCAACTATTTGGAAGTATCTGTGAGTCACGAGGACTCAGCAATCTCACACCCGCGAGACCAAGACTATTTAAGCTTATGGGTAAAAAGGGTAGTGAGGTGGAGCTGCAGCAAGCACTAGCATATATGGTGGCTAACATACGCAAATAAGAGCGAGAAGAGAAGCAAAGCACGATCGAGAAACTACAAGTGATCAAGAAGTGATCCTGAAACTACTTACGTTCAAGCATAACACAAGAACTGTGTTCACGTCCCGAACTCCGCCGAGAAGAGACCATCACGGCTACACACGCGGTTGATTCATTTTAATTAAGTTAAGTGTCAAGTTCTCTACAACCAGACATTAACAAATTACCATCTTCCCATAACCACGGGCACGGCTTTCGAAATTTCAAACCTTGCAGGGGTGTCCCAACTTAGCCCATCACAAGCTCTCACGGTCAACGAAGGATATTCCTTCTCCCAGGAAGACCCGGTCAGACTCGGAATCCCGGTTACAAGACATTTCAACAAAGGTAAAACAAGACCAGCAAAGCCACCCGATGTGCCGACATCCTGATAGGAGCTGCACATATCTCGTTCTCAGGGCAACACCGGATTCTCCAAACTTCCGGTAGGTCATCCCAGAGTTGCCCCTGGTGGCCACGGGCGGTTGACAGGTTCGGAGCAACACTTAGACAAGCACTAGCTCCGGGGGGGGAGGGTTAAAATAAAGATGACCCTTGAGTCTCAGAACCCAAGGGAAGGTGATAGGTTTTTAGGAAAATGTAAAACCAAGGCTGGGCCTTGCTGGAGGAGTTTTATTCAAAGCAAACTATGAAGGGGTTCCCATAACACCCAACCGCGTAAGGGACGCAAAATCAAGGAGCATAACACCGGTATGATGGAAAATAGGGCGGCAAGAGTGGAACAAAACACCAGGCATAAGGCCGAGCCTTCCACCCTTTACCAAGTATATAGATGCATTAAAATAAATATGATATAATAATGATATCCCAACAATATCCATGTTCCAACAAGGAACAAACTCCATCTTCACCTACAACTAGCAACGCTATAAGAGGGGCTGAGCAAAAGCGGTAACATAGCCAAACAACGGTTTGCTAGGAAAGGTGGGTTAAAGCTTGACATGGCAATATGGGAGGCATGATAAATCAAGTGGTAGGTATCGCGACATAGCAATAGAGTGATCAACTAGCAAGCAAAGATAGAAGTGATTTCGAGGGTATGGTCATCTTGCCTGACACCCCGCAAGGAAGAAGAACGAGTCCATGAAGAAGACAAACGGACGTAGTCGAACGGATCCTCACAACTACGGAACGAAACTGACGCTAACGAGAGAAGCAACCCAGAAAGAAGCAGGCAACATAGTAAACAACCATCACATAAACATGGCATGATGCACAACCAAGTATGATGCATATCCGGTTTAATGATTCATGGCATGGCAAAGTGCACAAACAATACTACAAGTTAAGTGGAGCTCAATATGCAACGAGTTGCATATTGACGAAACACCACATAAATTATTTAGTTCACTCTCGTTTATGTACCCAACAATATTAAATGTTATTAAGCATGGCAAGAGGTGAGGCATATGAAAACTACCTATCTAAGCAATTTAAATGGGGCCGGAAACATTAACCAACAATTCCGGTAAATCCCCATATGCATTAGCAATTTAATGCAACAATAATTTAAACATATTAAATGTTATTATCATGATGCAGATGACATGTGCAAGTTTTATGAAAATGTTAACAGGAGCATATTATGAAGCATTTGTCACCGTGGCGGAAACGAAAGGGGTGTCACAGCAACGACAACGGAAATGGTGCCACGGCAACATTCCGGTTCCGGTAACTCGATTGAGATGCCGGTGCAAAAGGAAGTGTGTCGGGAGCGTGTCATGCAATATGATGGGGTGATCTCGGTTACCGGGTTCCCACGGGTGGACGACATGGCAACGAGGAGGACCATGCAAGCGACAGTTTCAGACATGGTGCAAACGCGGGGTTCATCTAATTCAACACACATGCATTCGGTCCACGGGCGGTCGTCTCGATGGTATACCTTCGAAGCGAGCGTTTCGAAGCGGATCAAGCTTGTAGAGGGAAGTAGTGGTAGTAGACGTTCTCGCGACGGCAGTGGAAGTAGTGGTAGTATCGGTCCTCGACGGTAGTGGTACACGTTTTCCTGTAGATGTTCGGGTCGACGAGGGGGTACTTGGCGTAACATAGGTCTCCAGGGTCGTCGGGTACACGTTCACAAGGTAGTCGTACATGTCGACGGTAGAGGTACTTGTCAGATTTGCGATAACGGTAGTGGAACTTGACGCTTGAGGTTCGAATACGGAGTCGGACGTGTAGTGGTTCATAGTCAAACTTGGCGCATCCGAGTCGTGTACTTGCACGTAGAGGTACTTGGTGAAAATCCCGGAGACGATGTCTCCGCGTACGGTTCTTGGCGACGTTCTTGCAGGTCCGAAAAGAAGCAAGATAGGAGGCCGGAGGTGCAACAGCGGCGACATCACGGCTTTGACGCGGGATGAGGTGCGGGGCAGTGACGGGCGTTGGGGATGGGAGGAGGTGCGCACGACAACAACCCTCCTTCAGGGTTCGGGCAGGAGAAACCCTCCTGCTCGAGGGGCTTGTCCTCGGGCGCGATGGGGATGCAGGTGGTGGCGAAGCAGGGAGGTAGAGCTCCTGCAAAACGGCGGCGGCGCAGCTGATTTGGACGGCTCGGGCAGGAGCTTCTTAGCACGGGAGGAGGCCGACGGAGAGCACCAAGGTGGAGGTGACCCAATCCGGCGGCGTGGAGCTCCAATGGAGTAGGTAGGACGGCTACGACAGCCATGGGGGCTCCTGCACCTGTTGGTGTCGACGAGGATAGGCGCGGTGCACATGGCAGGGGCGGAGACGTGGCGCTCCGGGTCACCGGTGCAAGGGGAGAAGGGCGATGGGCGTGCGGCTCCAGGCAGAGCTCGGGCTCCCAGCGAGAAAGACGGACGAGAGGAGGAGATCCGGGCGCGAGTCTAGCGGGGCCGCTCGAAGAGGAGTGGACGAGGGAGACTGCAGTGCCTATCGGGAGGATGAGAGGGAGAGGGATCGAGCGAGGCAGCGCTCTCCTCTCCCTGGTGATGTGTGAGTGTATACGTGAGTTGTAGCGCGAGGGAGGAGAACGAGGGAAGAGAGTGGGGGTTCGGGAGAGGGTTATGGTTAGAATAGGTTGGATGGCGTCCAGGGGATGGTTGGGCCGGCCTAGAGCAAATGGGTCGGCCTCGCTGGCTTCCCAAGGAGCCGACTGGGTTTCCTCCTCTCTCTCCTTTCTGATTTACCTTTTTTTCTTTTCTATTTATTGCATAAATGGAAATAGAAAGAAAGTACAGAGGGTTTGGATGGATGTGAGGAGAGAGGGACATATTTATGGAAACCATGAAATATGCCCGGTGTAATAAAAGTGGTTTGGGAATTTTTACAGACTATAAATTTAAACATGTTCGAATGTAATTCAAACTTGCATGAATTTATAACCTAACCAAACTGAAGCCAAATGGGCTTAAATTTTATAGGATGACCCTACATAATAAATATGATTTATGGGCAAAAGATGAACATTTATTTGAGCAATTCTATATGCAACTCAAATAAATAGAGAAAAGGGAAAGAAGGAAGTGGCATAGGGATTTGAAACTTGGGTGAAACCAAGTTGGAAGTGAGCATGGGGTTGATGGAAGGGTCAAGAGAAGAAAAGAAGTTGCAATGCACATGAGCAACTAAATTAAACAAACACAACAATGGTATGGAGAAGATGCATGATGCAAAATAAAATAAAACAAACATCACAAGCGAGCAAGCACGCAAGCACGCATGAACATGATGGATGCGAATGCACATGATGACATGGCAATATGCAACACACAAACAAATGACATGGCAACGACAACGAATAACTGGAACACACCTAGCACATCGGTCTCGGGGCGTTACAACACTCCACCACTACGAGAGGATCTCGTCCCGAGATCTAGGATGCCACCGGAGGGAAACGGAAGAGGAAGATAAGAGGTAAAACTAAGTTGCTTCTTTGACAAAAGAGTGAAACCAAAGAACCTTGAGAGGTTAAACAAATTGAAAGAAAGAATACCACAAAGATGAACAAAGTTGAAAACACTCCCTTAGAAAAGAGGAACGAGGAAGGCAAATTCGGACAGCACTCCGGTTGAAAAGAGATGCAAGACTAGATAAGATGAAAAGAACTTAAGTAGAGGACACAACAATTTGGTTAAAACAAGATAGAGTAGGAATAAGAATGATATAATTTGGGCAGCACTCCGATTGTAAATGGAAGGGATTGAACAAGATCTTGACAAAAGAAGATGATGTTTTGAAGAGAGCAACATCACAATGCCTCCGGAACAAAAGTAAGAAAGGAATTAGAAGAACGAAGGAGGAAACAACATCTTCTACCTCAAATGAGCTTGCAAAGGCATCCTTAGGAGAAGGGTCGAACGGAGTTGTTGGAAAACCAACAACGAAAAGATAAACTTGACGTGGGCTTACGGAAGACAACTCAAAATTATGAGATGAAATTCTGCCACTAACGAAAAATAATAGATTAGATTGATATCAACAAGGAGACGAGAAACTTATTTCACCGGGAGGATAAATGAAGAACTTGGACCATTTATAAGCACCATAAATAGAAACAATCCTTAAGGAAAGCTTTAGTTGAAATATAACCCAATCCAACTCCAATGAAGAGATTGATGTATTGGGAAGAGCTCATGCTCAAAGAAATTGATGGGTTTAAATATCTCATTCCTGACAACTTATCACCCATGAAACATGAATGAAAACTATCAAGGATGACATAAAACCATCTCAACAGATAAGATAGAACGAATTGCATTTCGGAATGCAAGATGAAGAATGCTTAAACTCCTCAAGACAAAACATGTGTTGAGCAACATGTTTATTCTAGAGTATAGCTTGGCGGATCTTTACTCCGAGAAAAATATTGAAGAACAATTAAGAATGAAAGGAAACCTTGACGAACCACCATGTTGAGCCTCCATGAAGAACTCCAGTAATAAAAGGATGATGAAAATAAAGAGAAATTGAAAACACAAGGTGAAGCCTTGCGATGATTTAGATGGAGCTTCGTGATGAGATAAAGCGGAAGACCTGGAACTCCGGAAAAGAAAGATGAACAAACTAAATCAAGAATTTGATGAGCCTCCGGAATAAGGAATTGACTTCACTTGATGAAACAAGAATAAGAATTACATTATGTGTATCCTTCACCAATTTAGATTGATGACAAGCAACGGATTTGGCATACTACTTATTCCCATAAAAAGGATTAAGATAGATATCGCGCAATCTTGGAACGGTTTTCAACAAACCACCGGTAGGACTTGAGAAACACAAATGAATTGATGATAACAAGAGGAAAAGAATCTTGAACGAACCACCATAAGAATAGAAAATGAACGAAGAAAAGATAAGGAAACACCAGGGAGAATTAGAGAATGAATGACGATACTTGAGGGAATTTAAACACATGAGAACGAAGAGATCATGATCTGATTAGAGGAAACTTGAATGATGCACCAGTACGATTTTGGAGAACAATAGTTGAAAGCTGAGAATGAATAATTCAGACATGATGGGCTCTGGAGAATCAAACTGAAAAGACTCCTGAAATGCTCCGGATGGGTGAAAAGAATTCTCACAATCGAAAACAATTATGAGAGGATGGCAACAAGCTTTAAGTTCGCATCTTTGGAAGAATGGGTAAGATTTGGAGGAGAAACTCTTCTTCGGTCTTCAAATGCAGAGGATGACAACGAGAAACACAACCATGAATTGTTGATGCACTTTGGAAGAAAAATAGAATATACGGATAATTAGATTTATGCCCCTATTTGTGTCCCACTCGTCTGTTTTACCCCTAATTCCCAAAAGTCACCGGTTCTGTCCAAGTCACTTTGCTCCTCTTATGCTTTTGCCCTTTAACCATTTGACTGTCAGTTTGAAAACTTCATAACTAATTCATACTGAATCAGAAAAATGCAAATAAGATACCAAAATGTTCAGAAAAACATCACCTATATGTCAGTGTCATTTGCATTCATGAAAAAAGTGTTGGAAAGTGCACATCCAAGTTTTAGCTCTTTTGATAGCATCATGAATAGTGAACTCTAAAAAAATCAAAAAAAATATGGTGGCGAAGAACAACAAATGTTCTAAGTGTTTGCCAAGTTTCATTAGGGAACGACATTCATGGAAGTCGTGGCAAAAAAATAATCTATTTTGGAGTGCTGATTGTTTTTTTGGCGCGGCGCCCACGAATGTTATTCCTTGATGAAACTTGGCAGGAACTTAAAATATTTGTCATTCTTTGCCACCAATTTTTTTTGATTTTTTTGCATTTTTTTAGATTTTACTATTCATGGTGCTAGCATAAGAGCTAAAACTCGGATGGGCACTTTCCAACACTTTTGCATGAATGCAAATGACACTGACATATAGGTGATGTTTTTATGAACATTTTGGTATCTTATTTGCATTTTTCTAATTTAGTATGAATTAGTTATGAAGTTTTCAAACTGATGGTCAAACGGTCAAAGGGTAAAAGCATAATAGGAGCAAAGTGACTTGGACAGAACCAGTGACTTTTGGGAATTAGGGGTAAAACAGACGAGTGGGACACAACTAGGGGCATAAATCTAATTATCCCTAGAATATAAAGGTTGAATCAACAATGAAAAGAATTTGAAAGATCTTGGAGAAAGACATTTGACTGATGAAAATTCATTCTTATGTCAAACTTTAGAAGATTTGCGAATAGCTCCGAGAAAATAGGAGAGTCAGGTAAGATCCTGGGAAAAGACCTGTGGGTTAGGGCCCACTCAAAAGATACACCGTTGAACGATTACTTGAGAGGGAGATTGCGCCGGTTGAATTAAATGGCTAGAATGAGATAACAACCTCGAGATATCTTGAACGGATTGATAATGGAGACACAAATCTTCTCAGATATCTTCAGCACTCCGGATAAAAAAATAGCAAGAGGTGGATGATTAAGAGGTGCGTCGGCATGAGAAAACATTTGAACCGAGGAAAAGATATGATCAACAAAGCTTCAATTGAATCCACCAGAGAAGAAAAAGAACGAATAATGATGAACTTGAGGCTCCGTTAGTATCTTCCTGAGAATCATCGGATAAGAACATTAACGGAAAAGAATGGAGAGACTTCTCACAAATAAAATGATACATGATTAAGAAATCTGAATCCTTGAAGAAAAGGGTGGGAGGGCGGGAAAACAAAGGCAACTTGGAACGGATGAAACAAATAACATTGAGAAAACTTAGAGTTGATCTTCCGGATGTTGAAAAATGATCGGATCCACTTGAAGAGAAAAACACCGGTTCAGAAGAAATTGAGATGGCAAAATCGACGATCAAGAAGGATTTGTATTCACATAGGAATATGGGAACACTGCTTAGGAAAGGTATGGATTCAGCACTTGACTTTGAAGCAACTCGAATACCACAACTCAAAACAAAACAAAGGATTGGCTTGCAGAATAAGCCGGAAACATACATATGATAGATCCCATATTGTATCATGTGTCTGTTGGAAAGATATTCTAGGAGCTACTTGAAGTCCCACTTATAAACTCCTGAAACTTTCTGGTTATGCAATCAGGTGTTGGGGATACAGGGGAAGCATAATATCTCACCCAAAACTAGCAAATCCTACATCCAGCTGTATCCATCCTTCAACACTTAACCAAGAAACCTTCGGAAATCATTTACCTCAACCTTCGAAAAGCATCCATTATATGAGTTATGGCAATACTCCCGAAATCCCGCCCCAGTACTGGGTGGCGTCGAGGTTATCTCACCAACAACTGCATAAAAGAGATTTTCGATGTCGGCGAACTCAGGTATTCCAGAACTGCAACGATAAAATTGTGACGACAACACCTCGGAGCTCAACTCCCCGGGACACTGCCACAACCCCTAAATGTCAGGAGGCACCAAGAACAATGTTCTCGTCACAAAACCATCGGAACGATTCCAAGATACCCGCGTGACCCTAAATTTTTTTTTAGTGAAATTTGAGGAGAGAAGAGTCAAAACTCTACATCAGGAGGCCTCACCAGAGCGACGAAGGCACTAAGGAGTAAAATGAATCCTACTCTCCGATATATATAATCCTAAGACTCAAAACATTTTGTTCTAGATTGAACAACGTCAGCGATTCGATCAAGCAGGGGGCTCCTAAGTCGGGGAAGGCTCTGATTACCAACTTGTAATACCCCACAATGCGGCTATATCTCCCATGTGTCAGGGCACGACTTAGAGGCATAGCCGCATGGTAGGCATGTCGCAAGAGGGGTAATCTTTACACATCCCATGTACTGAATAAGAAAGGGATAAAGAGTCGGCTTACAATCGCCACTTCACACAATACATAAATAGTCTTACATCATCCAGAAAACAATCAAGGGTCCGACTACAGAACCAAAATAAACAAAGACAACCCCAAATGCCAGATCCCCGATCGTCCGAACTAGGCTCCACTACTGATCAAAAGGAAACAAAATAAAACAACGACCAAGATCTTCATCGAGCTCCCTCTTGAGCTGGGCTACGTCACCTGCACTGGTAGCATCGGCACCTGCAACTGTTTGGAAGTATCTATGAGTCACGAGGACTCAACAATCTCACACCCACGAGATCAAGACTATTTAAGCTTATGGGTAGGAAAGGGTAGTGAGGTGGAGCTGCAGCAAGCACTAGCATATATGGTGGCTAACATACGCAAATAAGAGCGAGAAGAGAAGCAACGCACGGTCGAGGAACTACAAGTGATCGAGAAGTGATCCTGAAACTACTTACGTTCAAGCATAACACAAGAACCGTGTTCACTTCCCGAACTCCGCCGAGAAGAGACCATCACGGCTACACACGCGGTTGATTCATTTTAATTAAGTTAAGTGTCAAGTTCTCTACAACCGGACATTAACAAATTACCATCTGCCCATAACCACGGGCACGGCTTTCGAAAGTTCAAACCCTGCAGGGGTGTCCCAACTTAGCCCATCACAAGCTCTCACGGCCAACGAAGGATATTCCTTCTCCCAGGAAGACCCGATCAGACTCGGAATCCCGGTTACAAGACATTTCGACAAAGGTAAAACAAGACCAGCAAAGCCACCCGATGTGCCGACATCCTGATAGGAGCTGCACATATCTCGTTCTCAGGGCAACACCGGATTGTCCAAACTTCCGGTAGGCCAGCCCAGAGTTGCCCCTGGTGGCCACCGGCGGTTGACAGGTTCGGACCAACACTTAGGCAAGCACTGGCCCGGGGGGTTAAAATAAAGATGACCCTTGAGTCTGTAGAACCAAGGTAAGGAGATAGGTTGTTAGACAAATGTAAAACCAAGGCCGGGCCTTGCTGGAGGAGTTTTATTCAAAGCGAACTGTTAAGGGGTTCCCATAACACCCAACCGCGTAAGGGACGCAAAATCAAGGAACATAACACCGGTATGACGGAAACTAGGGCGGCAAGAGTGGAACAAAACACCAGGCATAAGGCCGAGCCTTCCACCCTTTACCAAGTATATAGATGCATTAAAATAAATACGATATAATAATGATATCCCAACAATATCCATGTTCCAACAAGGAACAAACTCCATCTTCACCTGCAACTAGCAACGCTATAAGAGGTGCTGAGCAAAAGCGGTAACATAGCCAAACAACGGTTTGCTAGGAAAGGTGGGTTAAAGGCTTGACATGGAAATATGGGAGGCATCATAAAGCAAGTGGTAGGTATCGCGCATAGCAATAGAGCGATCAACTAGCAAGCAAAGATATAAGTGATTTTGAGGGTATGGTCATCTTGCCTGAGATCCCGCAAGGAAGAAGAATGAGTCCATGAAGAAGAAAAACGAACGTAGTCGAACGGATCCTCACAACTCTGGAACGAAACCGAAGCTAATGAGAGAAGCAACCCGGAAAGAAGCAAAGCAACATAGTAAACAACCATCACATAAACATGGCATGATGCACAACCAAGTATGATGCATGTCTGGTTTAATGATTCATGGCATGGCAAAGTGCACAAACAATACTACAAGTTAAGTGGAGCTCAATATGCAACGAGTTGCATATTGACGGAACACCACATCAATTTTTTAGTTCACTCTCGTTTGTGTACCCAACAATATTAAATGTTATTAAGCATGGCAAGAGGTGAGGCATATGAAAACTACCTATCTAAGCAATTTAAACGGGGCCGGAAACATCAACCAACAATTCCGGTAAATCCCCATATGCATTAGCAATTTAATGCAACAATAATTTAAACATATTAAATGTTATTATCATGATGCAGATGACATGTGCAAGTTTTATGAAAATGTTAACAGGAGCATATTATGAAGCATTTGTCACCGTGGCGGAAACGAAAGGGGTGTCACAGCAACGACAACGAAATGGTGCCACGGCAACATTCCGGTTCCGGTAACTCGATTGAGATGCCGGTGCAAAAGGAAGTGTGTCGGGAGCGTGTCATGCAAGATGATGGGGCGATCCCGGTTACCGGGTTCCCACGGGTGGACGACATGGCAACGAGGAGGACCATGCAAGCGACAGTTTCAGACACGATGCAAACGCGGGGTTCATCTCATTCAACACACATGCATTCGGTCCACGGGCGGTCGTCTCGATGGTATACCTTTGAAGCGTGCGTTTCGAAGCGGATCAAGCTCGTAGAGGGAAGTAGTGGTAGTAGACGTTCTCGTGACGGCAGTGGAAGTAGTGGTAGTATCGGTCCTTGATGGTAGTGGTACACATTTTCCTGTAGATGTTCGGGTCGATGAGGGGGTACTTGGCGTAACATAGGTCTCCGGGGTCGTCGGGTACACGTTCACAAGGTAGTCGTACACGTCGACGATAGAGGTACTTGTTGCATCGCTGGGCATAGTCGTACACTTGGTCTTGTCAGATTCGCGACAACTGTAGTGGAACTTGACGCTTGAGGTTCGAATACGGGGTCGGACGTGTAGCTGTTCATAGTCAAACTTGGCGCATCCGAGTCGTCTACTTGGCGAGTCCGCATGTAGAGGTACTTGGCGAAAATCCTGGAGACGATGCGTCCGCGTACGGTTCTTGGCGACGTTCTTGCTAGTCTAAAAAGAAGCAAGACAGGAGGCCGGAGGTGAAACATCGGCGACAGCACGGCTTTGACGCGGGGTGAGGTGCGGGGCAGTGGCGGGCATTGGGGACGGGAGGAGGTGCGCACGGCAACAGCCCTCCTTGAGGGTTCGGGCAGGAGAAACCCTCCTGCTCGAGGGGCTTGTCCTCGGGCGCGATGGGGATGCAGGCGGTGGCGAAGCAGGGAGGCAGAGCTCCTGCAAAACGGCGGCAGTGCGGCTGATTAGGACGGCTCGGGCAGGAGCTTCTTAGCATGGGAGGAGGCTGAAGGAGAACACCGAGTTGGAGGCGACCCAATCCGGCGGCGGGGAGCTCCAATGGAGTAGGTAGGATGGCTGCGACAGCCATGGGGGCTCCTGCACCTGTTGGTGTCAACGAGGATAGGTGCGGTGCACATGGCAGGGGCGGAGACGCGGCGCTCCGGGTCGCCGGTGCGAGGGGAGAAGGGCGACGGGCGTGCGGCTCCAGGCGGAGCTCGGGCTCCCGGCGAGAAAGACGAACGGGCGGGGGGGGGGGTCGGGGCGCGGGTCTAGCGGGGCCGCTCGGGGAGGAGTGGACGAGGGAGACTGCGGTGCCTATCGGGAGGATGAGAGGGAGAGGGATCGAGCGAGGCAACGCTGTCCTCTCCCTGGCGATGCATGAGTGTATACGTGAGTGGCGGCGCGAGGGAGGAGAACGAGGTAAGGGAGTGGGGGTTCAGGAGAGGGTTAGGGTTAGGGTTGGAATAGGTTGGATGGCCTCCAGGGGATGGTTGGGCTGGCCTGGAGCAAATGGGCCGGCCTCGCTGGGCTTCCCAAAGAGCCGACTGGGCTTCCTCCTCTCTCTCCTTTCTGATTTACCTTTTTTTTTCTTTTTTGTTTATTGCATAAATAGAAATAGAAAGAAAGTACAGAGGGTTTGGAATGGATGTGAGGAGAGAGGGACATATTTATGGAAACCATGAAATATGCCCGATGTAACAAAAGTGGTTTGGGAATCTTTACAGACTATAAATTTAAACATGTTCGAATGTAATTCAAACTTGCATGAATTTATAACCTAACCAAACTGAAGCCAAATGGGCTTAAATTTTATAGGATGACCCTACATAATAAATATGATTTATGGGCAAAAGATGAACATTTATTTGAGCAATTCTATATGCAACTCAAATAAATAGAGAAAAGGGAAAGAAGGAAGTGGCATAGGGATTTGAAACTTGGGTGAAACCAAGTTGGAAGTGAGCATGGGGTTGATGGAAGGGTCAAGAGAAGAAAAGAAGTTGCAATGCACATGAGCAACTAAATTAAACAAACACAACAATGGTATGGAGAAGATGCATGATGCAAAATAAAATAAAATAAACATCACAAGCAAGCAAGCACACATGAACATGATGGATGCAAATGCACATGATGACATGGCAATATGCAACACACAAACAAATGACATGGCAACGACAACGAATAACTGGAAGACACCTGGCGCATCGGTCTCGGGGCGTTACAGAATGAGACCCTGATAGATGGTTTGAAGGATACCTTTGACAATCTCTGGGTCTACCAGATTATGCTTAGCCCGGCCAAGTGTGTTTTTGGTGTGCCAGCAGGCAAGCTCTTGGGTTTCCTGGTTTCGGAGTGGGGCATTGAAGCTAACCCAGAGAAAATAAAGGCTATCACCTCTCTGGCTAAACTGGCGTGTATCAATGATGTTCAACATTTGGCTGGTCGTATTGCGGCCTTAAGCCGGTTCATAACCTGGTTGGGTGAGAAGGCTATCCCTCTGTACCAGATGATGAAGAAGACGTATCAGTTTGTCTGGAGTGACGCTGCTGACCAAGTGTTTGAGGCCTTGAAGAAACAATTGGCCGAGCCGCCGGTTCTTGCTGCTCCCATTGATAAAGAGCCTTTGTTGTTATATGTGGCTGCCAATAGCCGAGCTATTAGTGTAGCCATTGTGGTGGAAAGGAAGGAATCAGGCAAGGAGCATCCGGTTCAGCGGCCGGTTTACAACATCAGTGAGGTGCTTATTGAGTCCAAGCAGAGGTTTCCGCATTGACAGAAGCTTGTATATAGGGTGTTCATGTCTAGTCGAAAACTCAAGCAATATTTTCTGGGTCATCCCATCACTGTGGTTAGCTCTGCTCCTTTAGGGGATATTATTCAAAACAGAGAAGCCACATGTCGGGTAGCCAAGTGGGCCACTGAGCTTGGACCTCATGGATTGAAGTATATGCCTCGAACAACCATCAAGTCTCAAACACTTGTGGATTTCATAAATGATTGGATAGAGCTGCAAATACCTGAGGAGAAGCTGGATAACACATATTGGACTATTCACTTTGATGGATCCAGGCAATTGGAGATCTCAGGGCTGGAGTTGTCTTGCCTTCTCCACAAGGTGATAAATTTTCTTACGTCCTTCGGTTGATGTTTCCTTGTACTAACAATGCAGCTGAGTATGAGGCCTTACTCCATGGTCTCTGGATGGCTAAGGAGATGAACTTAAGCCAGGTGAGGTGTTTCAGTGACTCAGATCTAGTAGCTCAGCAGGTGTCTGACACTTGGGATGCTAAGGATCCATTCATGGCGGCTTATTGCCGAGAGGTTGACGCTATTGCTGGTCACTTTAAAGGTTATCAAGTTGAACATGTTGATCGCAGGAAAAATGAGGCGGATGATGCTCTGAGCCGGTTAGGGTCCCAGCGTAAGCCGGTGCCACCTAACACTTTCCTGGATATTTTGCATAACCCTTCAGTCAAATTGCCTACAGAGGAAGATCTAGCTATTCCTGACCTGGAAGCACAATTGGTGGCAGCTCTTCATGTTATTCCTAATTGGACAGTTCCATATTTGACTTATATGACCCGAGGCAAGTTACCTGAGGATGAAAGTTTGGCCAGGCAAATAACCCGGCGGTCTAGGTCAATGACTATTGACAATGGAGAGTTGCATCATCGCAGTTTCATAGGGGCGTTTCAACGTTGTGTTTCTCCCCAGGAAGGCTGTGAGATTCTGTGAGAGATTCATGAAGGAGATTGTGGTCATCATGCCGGCTCTAAGTCTCTTGTAGCCAAGGCTTTCCGTCACGGGTTTTATTGGCTGACGGCTCATGCTGATGTAGAGGATTTGGTCAGTAAATGTGGTGGTTGTCAGATATTTTCACGACGAGCTCATGTACCGGCTCAAGAATTGAGGATGATTCCAATTGCTTGGCCGTTTGCAGTCTGGGGGCTTGATATGGTTGGGCCTTTCAAAAGCTCCAAAGACAAAAAGACCCACCTTTTGGTGGCGGTTGACAAATTTACAAAGTGGGTGGATGCAAAGCCGGTTAGTAAATGTGACGCGGCGACGGCGGTTCAGTTCATCAAAAAGGTGATTTTCTGTTTTGGCTTTCCCCACAACATTATAACTGATAATGGCACTAATCTGTCCAAAGGTGCTATCAAAAAGTTTTGTCAACGGGAGCATATTCAACTTGATGTATCATTAGTGGCTCACCCCCAGTCCAATGGTGAAGCTGAGAGAGCCAATCAAGAGATCTTGAGAGGCATCAAGCCACGGCTTCTGGTTCCTTTGTAGAGGACGCCGGGTTGTTGGGTGGAAGAGTTGCCCTCAGTCTTATGGAGTATAAATACTACCCCAACAGATCTATGGGTTACACGCCTTTCTTCATGGTTTACAGAGCAGAGGCGGTTCTCCCTAGTGACATCCGTCATGACTCGCCACGTGTGGCGGCTTATGTTGAAGCTGATAATGAAAAAGCATGTCAGGATGCACTTGACCTGTTGGATGAGGAACGTGACCTTGCGGAGGCTCGTTCAGCGATGTACCAGCAAGATTTACGCCGTTATCACAGCCGCCGGGTTAGAACCAGAACCTTTCAAGAAGGCGACTTGGTGCTCCGGCTTATCCAGGATCAGACTGATATGCATAAGCTATCCCCACCTTGGGAAGGGCCCTTTGTGGTCGGCAAAAATCTAAAAAATGGGTCATACTACCTTATCAATGTTCAGGACCATAAGGACTCACGCACTTCGGAGGAGGAGACCCGCCGGCCGTGGAATATTGCTCATCTTCGGCCTTACTACACCTGAGACACTGGCTCTTGTGATGTACATATTTTGACACTGTATATATTATGATGAAATAAAGCTGGCATCCTTGATAATTCAGGGCCTCTGTCGTTTCATTTTTGAGAATAATGAGCCTTTATGGTCACTTCATATGGTCACTTGGGGGCTTCCTGCTCATCGAGCATAGCTATGACTACCCTCTTGATCCGGCTTGTATGCCATGATTACTAAATACTTGGGGGCTTCCTGCTCATTGAGCATAGCTATGATTACCGTATTCATCCGCTTGTATGCCTGGAATGAAATATTACTTGGGGGCTCTTTGTTCAACGGACAAGAATTTTTATGACCCTTGTAATAGGCTTGGAAGCCAGGTGTATTCACCTAAAAACCCAGGTTATCCTGCCTTTTAGTTGCCACTCCGCCCAGATTGATTGGAAGACCCGCCATACTTTTGACAAGTCAATCTTATACAGACCCTGAACTTGTCAAAGTTAAAACGATGATTGGTTATGTGAGGCCCGGCTTATAAGGTTGAGTGAAGGTTTAACTCAGCGGTTGTGTGGCCCTTTGAAAGCACTTGATTTAAAGGTTTGGCAGCCTATGAAAGCCTTGTTTTTATTTTTTGACTTATTTTTGATTTAAACATTTTTTGAGGATTATCTTCTGTGAGATGTTTGTTGGGGAACGCAGTATTTCAAAAAATTTACCTACGATCACGCAAGATCTATCTAGGAGATGCATAGCAATGAGAGGGGAGAGTGTGTCTACGTACCCTCGTAGACAGAAAGCGGAAGCGTTTAGTAACGCGGTTGATGTAGTCTAACGTCTTCGTGATCCAACCGATCCAAGTACCGAACGCATGGCACCTCCATGATCAGCACACGTTCAGCTCAATGATGTCCCTCGAACTCTTGATCCAGTTGAGGCCGAGGGAGAGTTCCGTTAGCACGACGGCGTGGTGACGGTGATGATGAAGTTACTGACGCCGGGCTTCGCCTAAGCACTACAACGATATGACCGAGGCATGTAACTATAGAGGGGGGCACCGCACATGGCTAAAAGATTAACTTGTGTGTCTATGGGGTGCCCCCTGGCCACGTATATAAAGGAGGGGAGGGAAGAGGTGGCCGGCCAAGGGGGTGCACCAGGTGTGGGGAATCCTACTATGACTCCCTAGTCCAAGTACGATTCCCCTCCTCTTTCCTATTCCTAGTAGGAGAAGGAGAGAAGGAGAAGGAGGAGAGAAGGAAAGGGGGGCCGCCCCCCAACCCTAACCCAATTCGGATTGGGCTTGGGGGGCGCCACTCCTTGGCCGGCCTCCTCTCTTCCACCTCTAGGCCCATGAGGCCCAATAACTTCCCGGGGGGAGGGGGTTCCGGTAACCCCCGGTACTCCAAAACTCATCTGAAATGACCCGAACCATTGTGGTGTCCGAATGTAACCTTCCAATATATGAATCTTTATGTATCGACCATTTCAAGAATCCTCTTCATGTCCGTGATCTCATCTGGGACTCTGAACAAACTTTGGTTCATCAAAACACAAAATTCATAATACAAATCGTCATCGAACGTTAAGCGTGCGGACCGTACGGGTTCGAGAACTATGTAGACATGACCGAGACACATCTCCGGTCCATAACCAATAGCGGAACCTGGATGCTCATATTGGCTCCTACATATTCTACGAAGATCTTTATCGGTCAAACCGCATAACAACATACGTTGTTCCCTTTGCCATCAGTATGTTACTTGCCTAAGATTCGATCGTCGGTATCATCATACCTAGTTCAATCTCGTTACCAGAAAGTCTCTTTACTCGTTCCATAATGCATCATCTCATGACTAACTCATTAGTAACATTGCTTGCAAGGCTTATAGTGACGTGCATTACCGAGAGGGCCCAGAGATACCTCTCTGATACACAGAGTGACAAATCCTAATATCGATCTATGCCAACCCAACAAACACCTTCGGAGACATTTGTAGAGCATCTTTATAATCAGCCTGTTACGCTGTGACGTTTGATAGCACACAAGGTGTTCCTCCGGTATTCGGGAGTTGCATAACCTCATAGTCAGAGGAACATGTATAAGTCACCATGGAAGCAATAGCAATAAAACTAAACGATCATTGTGCTAAGCTAACAGATGGGTCTGATCCCGTTCATCAAATGACAACACATGTCTATGGTCAGGAAACATAACCATCTTTGAATTAACGAGCTAGTCAAGTAGAGGCATACTAGGGACACTTTGTTTTGTCTATGTATTCACACATGTGCTAAGTTTTCGGTTAATACAATTCTAGCATGAATAATAAACATTTATCATGATATAAGGAAATATAAATAAAAACTTTATTATTGCCTCTAGGGCATATTTCCTTCAGTCTCCCACTTGCACTAGAGTCAATAATCAAGTTCACATCACCATGTGATTAGTTCACATCGCCATGTGACAAATACCCAAAGGGTTTTACTAGAGTCAATAATCTAGTTCACATTGCTATGTGATTAACACCCAAAGAATACTAAGGTGTGTTCATGTTTTGCTTATGAGAGAAGCTTAGTCAATGGGTCTGTCACATTCAGAGCCGTATGTATTTTGCAAATTTTCTATGTCTACAATGCTCTGCATGGAGCTACTCTAGCTAATTGCTCCCACTTTCAATATGTATCCAGATTGAGACTCAGAGTCATCCGTATCAGTGTAAAAGCTTGCATCGGCATAACTCTTTATGACGAACTCTTTATCACCTCCATAACCGAGAAATATCTCCTTAGTATTCTAAGGATAATTTTGATCGCTGTCAAGTGATCCACTCCTGGATCAATATTGTACCACCTTCCCAAACTCATGGCAAGGTACACAATAGATTTGGTACACAGCATGGCATACTTTATAGAACCTATGGCTAAGGCATAGGGAATGACTTTCATTCTCTTTCTATTTTCTGCCGTGGTCGTGTTTTGAGTCTTACTCAACTTTACACCTTGCAATATAGGCAAGAACTCCTTTGACTATTCCATTTTGAACTACTTCAAAAATCTTGTCAAGGTATGTACTCATTGAAAAATCTTATCAAGCATCTTGATCTATCTCTGTAGATCTTGATGCCCAATATGTAAGCAACTTCACCGAGGTCTTTCTTTGAAAAACTCCTTTCAAACACTCCTTTATGCTTTCTAGAAAAGTCTACATCATTTCAGATCGACAATATGTCATTCACATATACTTATTAGAAAGGCTGTAGTGCTCCGACTCACTTTCTTGTAAATACAGACTTCACATTAAGCCTGTATAAAACTATATGCTTTGATCAACTTACCAAAGCGTATATTCCAACTCCGGGATGCTTGCACCAGTCCATAGATGGATCGCTGGAGCTTGCACATTTTGTTAGCACCTTTAGGATTGAAAAAACCTTCTGGTTGTATCATATACAACTCTTCTTTTATAAATCCATTAAGGAATGCAGTTTTGATATCCATTTGTCAGATTTCATAAAATTTGGCAATTGCTAACATGATTCGGACAGACTTTAAGCATCGATACGATTGAGAAAATCTCATCGTAGTCAACATCTTGAATTTGTCAAAACCCCTTTTTGACAAGTTGAGCTTTGTAGATAGTAACACTACTATCAGCGTCCGTCTTCCTCTTGAAGATCCATTTATTCTCAATGGCTTGCCAATCATCGGGCAAGTCCACCAAAGTCCACACTTCGTTCTCATACATGGATTCTATCTCAGATTTCATGGCCTCAAGTCATCTATCGGAATCTGAGCTCATCATCGCTTCCTCATAGTTCATAGGTTCATGATGGTCTAGCAACATGACTTCCAAAACAGGATTACCACACCACTCTGGTGCGGATCGTACTCTGGTTGACCTACGAGGTTCGGTAGTAACTTGATCTAAAGTTTCATGATCATCATCATTAACTTCCTCACTAATTGGTGTAGGCATCACTGGAACTGATTTCGAGAGAAGGTACAATTACCTCATCAAGTTCTACTTTCCTCCCACTCACTTCTTTCGAGAGAAACTCCTTCTCTAGAAAGGATCCACTCTTAGCAACAAAGATCTTGCCTTCGGATATGTGATAGAAGGTGTACCCAACAGTTTCTTTTGGGCATCCTATGAAGGCGCACTTTTCTGATTTGGGTTTGAGCTTATCAGGTTGAAACTTTTTCACATAAGCATCGCAACCCCAAAGTTTAAGAAACGACAACTTAGGTTTCTTGCTAAACCACAGTTCATATAGTGTCGTCTCAACAGATTTTTAGACGGTGCCCTATTTAACGTGAATGCAGCTGTCTCTAATGCATAACCCCAAAACGATAGTGGTAAATTAGTAAGAGACATCATAGATCGCACAATATCTAATAAAGTATGGTTACGACGTTCGGACACACCATTACGCTGTGGTGTTCCAGGTGGCGTAGTTGCGAAACTATTCCACATTGTTTCAAATGAAGGCCAAACTCGCAACTCAAATATTCGCCTCCACGATCAGATCATAGAAACTTTATTTTCTTGTTACGACGATTCTCAACTTCACTATGAAATTCTTTGAACTTTTCAAATGTTTCAGACTTGTGTTTCATTAAGTAGATATACCCATATCTGCTCAAATCATCTGTGAAGGTCAGAAAATAATGATACCCGCCGCGAGCCTCAACACTCATCGGACCGCATACATCAGTATGTATTATTTCCAATAAGTCAGTGGCTTGCTCCATTGTTCCGGAGAACGGAGTCTTAGTCATCTTGCCCATGAGGCATGGTTTGCAAGCATCAAGTGATTCATAATCAAGTGATGCCAAAAGCCCACCAACATGGAGTTTCTTCATGCGCTTTACACCAATATGACCTAAACGACAGTGCCACAAATAAGTTGCACTATCATTATTAACCTTGCATATTTTGGCTTCAATATTATTTATATGTGTATCACTACAATTGAGATTCAATAAACCATTCACCTTGGGTGTATTACCACAGAAGGTTTTATTCATGTAAACAGAATAACAATTATTCTTTGACTTAAATGAATAACCGTAATGCAATAAACATGATCCAATCATATTATGCTCAACGCAAACACCAAATAACATTTATTTTAGGTTCAACACTAATCCCGAAGGTAAAGGGAGTGTGCGATGGTGATCTTATCAACCTTGGAATCACTTCCATCACACATCATCACCTTGCCCTCAACTAGTCTCTGTTCATTTTATAACTCCTGTTTCAAGTTACTAATCAGAGCAACTGAACCAGTATCAAATACCCAGGGGCTACTATGAATACTAGTAAAGTACACATCAATAACATGCATATAATATATACTGTTGTTCACTTTGCCATCCTTCTTATCCGTCAAGTATTTGGGGGCAGTTCTGAATTGCTATGAGCTGCTGCTGCTATATGATGAGTTGCTATAAGCTGCCCCTACTGTTGTATTATGATGAATTGTTATGAGCTGCTCATGCTGATGCTATATGATGAATTGCTATGAGCTTCTCCTGCTGCTGCTATATGATGAATTGCTATGAGCTGCTCCTGCTGCTGCTATATGATGAATTGCTATGAGCTGCTCCTGTTGCTGCTATATGATGAATTGCTATGAGCTGCTCCTGTTGCTGCTATATGATGAATTGCTATGAGCTACTGTTGGTATATGATGAATTGCACACTTCTGCTGCTGATGTATGATGAGTTGCTATGAGCTGTTGCTGCTGCTATATGATGGTTTCAGGTGGTGCTGCTATATGATAATAACCAGCCACTTGGACCATCGAATTTCAATAAACAATTGGTCTTCATTTAAATGTGGGTCATGCATTCTTCATTTAAATTAGGCAATGGGACCTCTATGGAAAACATTGACCAAAGTAGATTGTGCCAAGTAGATGGTATCTTTGTATTTGCATTTTGAGCAAATAGTGATGGTCTGTTTTCCTATCATATTAATTACGGTACTGGGTTCAATTTGTGATGTTTGCAAGTTAAATTAATTTTCATATGGGCAGCAAAATGAAAAAATATAATGCAATCTAGACTTTTCACTGATCATACCAAAGATAAGCTGAAAACGCAATGAAAAGAACTGGTTGGCTTATTACATGGAGCTTATATTCACAGGTGCTTATTTTCTTAGGATAACTCGTAATAACTGTCCCTAAGAAACTTGGCCAATAGAACTGACATACAAATTACATGTCACGATGATTGCAATGGAGGAGTGATGTACCATAGCACACTGTATAGGCTCACCGCTGCCTCTCCTTTTTTTGCGATGTTCCATGAAATTGCCACATACATCTTGTACTTTCTCATTGTGTAACCCTATCTGCAAGTTGACACGGCAAATTTCAGACATCTCTACATGATAATACATTGCATATCCCTTGCGCATATTTAAACCACCAATTAATGATTGTGTGCGTAGCATAAACTAGCCATGACTCTGTGTGCTGGACTAGCAGGCACTCTAAGGGAGCCTAATGTAGTGCACTGGAATTCCTACATGCCACCTACGATTTTGTGTAATGTACTGCCTCTATTCCTAAATATATGTCTTTGTAGAGATTCCAGTATGGACCACATACATATGTATATAGATGCATTTTCGAGTGTAGCTTCACTCATTTTGCTTCGTATGCAGCCTATAGTGGAATCTCTAGAAAGACTTATATTTAGGAACGGAGGTACGAGGTAGTATCATGTATGACATCTACATATCTAATTTAGCAGCCAGTAGTAGAAATCATTGCCTGCACAAAGGGATTACTGGTCGAAAATCCTAGCAAAGCACGCTGGCAGGCACAGAACAATACAAGAGAGAGAGAGAGAGACGCACTTACAAGATCATAGCAATGCCTCAGTCCAGGATCTTTGTTGGCCAAGTTGTTAGATCCAGAAGAAACATCGTCCTTGTAGTTTTTGCCAGCTGCATAACAGGTAACAACAATCTGTTAGTACATTTGAAGTACATTGGGCAGGTGATGCTGGACGGGTTTAAAGGTGACAAGTACCGAGGCCGTGGCGGGTGCTTGGCATCTTGCCAAATGGTGGGAATCAGGTTAGAAACATCAAGGGTGATGACGCTGCGCTAGCTGTCGGGGTCGGTAAGGAGATCTAGAACCGTCGAGTAGGGTTGAGGGAGTCCTGGATTAGGGGGTGTTTGGATAGCCGGACTATACCTTCAGCCGGACTCCTGGACTATGAAGATACAAGATTGAAGACTCCGTCCCGTGTCCGGAAGGGACTTTCCTTGGCGTGGAAGGCAAGCTTGGCGATACGGATATGATGATCTCCTACCATTGTAACCGACTTTGTGTAACCCTAACCCTCTCCGGTGTCTATATAAACCGGGGGGTTTTAGTCCATAGGACAACATACACATCAACAATCATACCATAGGCTAGCTTCTAGGGTTTAGCCTCCTCGATCTCGTGGTAGATCTACTCTTGTACTACCCATATCATCAATATTAATCAAGCAGGACGTAGGGTTTTACCTCCATCGAGAGGGCCTGAACCTGGGTAAAACTTCGTGTCCCTTGCCTCCTGTTACCATCCGGCCTAGACGCACAGTTCGGGACCCCCTACCCGAGATCCGCCGGTTTTGACACCGACATTGGTGCTTTCATTGAGAGTTCCTCTGTGTCGTCGCTGTCAGGCTCGATGGCCCCTACGATCATCAATAGCGATGCAGTCCAGGGTGAGACCTTCCTCCCCGGACAGATCTTCGTCTTCGGCGGCTTCGCACTGCGGGCCAATTCACTTGGCCGTCTGGAGCAGATCGAAAGCTACGCCCCTGGCCGTCAGGTCAGATTTGGAAGTTTAAACTACACGGCTGACATCCCCGGGGACTTGACCTTCGACGGATTCGAGCCACTACTGAGCGCGCCGCACTGTCCCGACGAGCATGATCTAGCTCTGCTGCCGAATAGTGCCCTGGAGGCCGTACCCGCATCAGCTTCGACCCTTAATTCGGAGCCAACTGCGCTGATCGAGGATGGGCGCTCGGACGCCACCTCGGGGGCTGCGATCCCAACGGCGATTGAGCCGAACACCAGCCCCGTACTTTGCGAGACTCGTGACTCCATGGAGCCGGACTCCTCTCTGGACTCCGAACCCTCCGCGCCCCTGCCGATCAAATCCGATTGGGCACCGATCATGGAGTTTACTGCCGCGGACATCTTTCAGCACTCGCCTTTCGGCGATATCCTGAAGTCACTGAAGTCTCTCTCTTTATCAGGAGAGCCCTGGCCGGACTACGGTCAGCAAGGTTGGGGTACGGACGATGAAGAAATTCAAAACCCACCCACCACCCACTTTGTAGCCACTATCGATGACTTAACCGACATGCTCGACTTCGACTCCGAAGATATCGACGGTATGGACGCCGATGAAGGAGATGATGAAGAACCAGCGCCTACTAGGCCCTGGAAAGCCACCTCATCATATGGCATATACATGGTGGACACCCCAAAAGAGGGAGATGGCGATGGAACAGCGGAGGATGACCCCTCCAAGAAACAGCCTAAGCGCCGGCGTCAGCGGCGCCGCTCAAAATCCCGCCAAAACAAACAAGGTGATTCCAGCACGGGAGATAATAATACTCCAGAAAGTGCCGAAGAGAACCCCCTCCAGCAAGATTTAGCACAGGAGGATGGAGAAACCAGCCCTCATGAGAGAGCGGCAGACAGAGAGGTCGAGGACGATAATTATATGCCTCCCTCCGAAGACGAGGCAAGCCTCGACGACGACGAATTCGTCGTCGAGAGGATCCCGTCGAGCAAAAGCGTTTTCAACGCAGGCTTATGGACACGACAAGAAGCCTCAAGAAAAAACAGCAACAGCTTAGAGCTGATCAATATTTGCTAGTCGACAGATGGACTGAAGTCCTTGTGGCCGAAGAGCATAAACTCGAACACCCCTCCAAGAGCTACCCAAAGCGCAGGTTGCTACCCTGATTAGAGGAAGAAGCACTTGATGCGGCCGACCGGCCACCTCGTGGTCGCGACAGAGAGGCCTCTCGGCCCTCCACTCAAGCCGCACCCCGTACCAAGGCACGGAAATATGCGCCGGACTTACGAGACATGTTGGAGGACAAGGCAAGGCAAACAAGATCGATCTACGGATAGCGTGGGCGCCCCACGGCTCTAGACAGTAACCGTCACACCGGCCACAAATTCGGCGGGGCCGAAAACAGTAGACAAGGCTCATTGGAGCTACGTCACGATATAGCCCAGTACAGAGGCGCCGCACACCCACTCTGCTTTACAGACGAAATAATGGATCGTCAAATCCCCGAGGGTTTCAAACCCGTAAACATCGAATCATATGATGGCACAACAGATCCTGCGTTATGGATCGAGGATTATCTCCTTCATATCCACATGGCCCGCGGTGATGATTTCCACGCCATCAAATACCTCCCACTCAAGCTTAAAGGACCAGCTCGGCATTGGTTAACAGCTTGCCAACAGGATCAATCAGTTGTTGGGAGGACCTAGAAGCCGCATTCCTCGACAATTTCCAGGGCACTTATGTGCGACCCCCAGACGCCGATGACCTAAGTCACGTAATTCAGCAGCCAGAGGAATCGGCCAGGCAATTCTGTACACGGTTCCTAACAAAGAAAAATCAAATAGTCGACTGTCCGGACGCTGAGGCCCTAGCAGCCTTCAAACACAATATCCGTGACGAGTGGCTGGCCCAGCACCTTGGACAGGAAAAGCCGAAATCTATGGCATCACTCACGACACTCATGACCCGCTTTTGCGCGGGAGAAGACAGTTGGCTTGCTCATAGCAACAATATGACCAAGAACCCTGGTAATTCGGACACCAGGGACAGTAGTGGCAGGTCGCGTCGCAACAAGCAGAAGCGCCGCATTAACGGCGACAATGCTGAGGATACGGCAGTTAATGCCGGATTCAGAGGCTCTAAATCCGGTCAGCGGAAAAAGCCATTCAAAAGGAATCCTAGGGGCCCGTCCAGTTTGGACCGAATACTCGACCGCTCGTGCCAGATACATGGCACCCCCGAAAAGCCAGCCAATCACACGAACAGGGATTGTTGGGTGTTCAAGCAGGCAGGCAAGTTAAATGCCGAAAATGAAGACAAGGGGCTGCATAGCGATGACGACGAGGAGCCCCGGCCGCCGAACAACAGTGGACAGAAGGGTTTTCCCCCACAAGTGCGGACAGTGAACATGATATACGCAACCCACGTCCCCAAAAGGGAGCGGAAGCGCGCGTTAAGGGACGTATACGCGGTAGAGCCAGTCGCCCCAAAGTTCAACCCATGGTCCTCCTGCCCGATCACCTTTGATCGAAGGGACCATCCCACTAGCATCCGTCATGGCGGATTCGCCGCATTGGTCCTAGACCCAATTATTGACGGATTTCATCTCACTAGAGTCCTCATGGACGGCAGCAGCAGCCTGAACCTGCTTTACCAGGATACAGTGTGGAAAATGGGCATAGATCCCTCCTGGATTAAGCCCACCAAAACGACCTTTAAAGGCGTAATACCAGGTGTAGAGGCCAACTGTACAGGCTCAGTCACACTTGAAGTGGTCTTCGGATCTCCGGATAATTTCTGAAGCGAGGAGTTAATCTTCGACATAGTCCCGTTTCGCAGTGGCTATCACGCACTGCTCGAGCGAACCGCATTCACTAAGTTCAATGCGGTACCGCATTACGCATACCTCAAGCTCAAGATGCCAGGCCCTCGAGGAGTAATTACGGTCAATGGAAACACCGAACGCTCCCTCCGAACGGAGGAGCACACGGCGGCCCTTGCAGCGGAAGTTCAAAGCAGCCTCTCCAGGCAGTTCTCCAGTCCGGCCACTAAACAACCGGACACCATCAAGCGCGCCCGGAGTAACCTACAACAAGACCGCCTGGCACGATCCGAGCAGGCGTAGCAATGCGGCCCCAACCCCAACCCTCGCAAAAAGGCGACGCCAGTACTTCGCGTACATAACTACGCTCTAGAGATACCATGGGCACAGGGGGAGGGGCACCATCATGGCACGCCCAAAACACGGCTTAAACCGTACCAGGGGCTGCCGATTTTTTAATTTTCTCTTACTTTCAGGACTCCATCCTTCAGAAGGCCTGTTCGGCAGTTCAATTGCCGCACAAACGATGCAAGAACCAGGGAAGCAGACAAGCCACGCCGCAGTACAGAACTCCCAGGTGGTCTCTATCACGAGCAGTATACCTGTTCCACATAATATTCCGTAGCTTGCCCCTGGAACGGATATGTTAACTAGTCCAACCTTCCACTTATCGCATTATTTGTATCGTTCTGCTTTAGTCGCAGCCCTTTTTAATAAACAATGCATAGCTTTCATCTATTTTTGCATTACCTTCTTTCTTTATATATGTTCCTTAACGACATGTTGCACCCGTACACGTTGGTACAGCCAAAATACGCCAGGGGCTTTAGTACCCCTCAATATGGTGTGAGAAGTCCGAACACTTTCACAAGTGCGGCACCCCGAACTTATAGCGTTATATGCATCGGCTCCGAATCATGTCTTGGGTCAATAGTTGGGTTTGCCCAGCTCCTATGTTTTGGTGCCTTACGTTCCGCTATATCGGCTAAGGTAGCACTAGGAGAACCACTGCGATTGTGCCCCAGTTGAGCTGGGTCGAGCACCTCAGTGGAGAAAGCTAAAACTGACTGTCATGATGAAGTGAGAGCTGGTCGCTGTTCGAGAGGTTTTTCGAGTCCCTAAAGACTTATGCCGCTTAGGGCGAGGAGACGGCTCTGTCCGGCCAAGGCGTGGATAGCGCCCTGAACTCGGTCTTCCGAATACCAGGGGCTTCGCCGAAATTTAAAATTATAGAATTCTATGGCTAAGTGAGAGTGTTCACGCATTATAGTCCGATTGCCTTGTTCGTTGGGCTGAGCGCCTCCCTCGAAGGACCCAAACATGGGAAAAAGAGCGCTCAGATTTATCCCCGAACACCTCAGCACTAGCGGCACGGGGGCAGAAGCCAACGACTCGCCATCTCTTAGAATTGATAAACAGCCGCACAGAAGGTAATATTTTAAATTCCAACAGCATTGCTTAGCGCATATAAACAAGTTTTCAGCGCACAGGACAAAACGAGCAAGTTTCACTCAACAATTACATCCCTAGAACATTCATCCGCCACAAGGCGGGCACCCTTCAGAACATCCTTATAGTAATTCTCGGGCTTGCGATGCTCTTTCCCCGGCGGTGGCCCATCCTTCACCAGCTTCTCAGCATCCAGCTTGCCCCGGTGCACCTTCGCACGGGCAAGGGCCCTACGGGCACCTTCAATGCAGACGGAGTGCTTGATGACTTCGAGCCTTGGACAGGCCTCCACCAACTGCCGCACCAGACCGAAATAGCTCCCAGGCAGAGCCCCTCCAGGCCACAGCCGAACAATGAGGCCCTTCATGGCCTATTCGGCCGCCTTGTGGAGCTCGACCAGTTGCTTCAGCTGGTCGCTCAGGGGCACGGGGTGTCCGGCCTCAGTATACTGAGACGAGAACACCTTCTCTGTCGAGCTGCCCTCCTTGGCTCGGTAGAATGCGGCGGCATCGGATACACTCTGGGGAAGATCTGCGAACGCTCCTAGAGAGCTCCGGATTCGGGTAAGTAACAAGTAACTCATGTTCATGTGTTCGCTTTGCATAAAGAATGCCTTACCCGCCGCTATCTTCTTCACCTCATCCAACTCCTGGAGGGTCTTCTGGGATTCGGCCTTGGCAGACTTGGCGTTTTCAATAGCCACCTCGAGCTCGGACGCTCGCGTCTTTGAGTCAAGCTCCAAACTCTCATGTTTTTCCTTGAGAGCCTGGAGCTCTTGCCGCACCTTGCCAACCTCGGCCTCATACTTCTCGCGCTCGGTGCGCTCCGAGGCCGCCCTCTTCTCGGCCTCGACCATCGCCTGCTTAAGGGTCGCCACTTTAGACGTGGCCCCTAAAATAGCCACGATAATCCCGTCATTCTTTGCAATTGCACCTTTTTATATATATTTAAAAACATGGTATTTCTTACCTTCATTGTCCTCGAGCTGCTTCTTGGCATGCCCGAGCTCTTGCTCGGACCGCTCGAGGTTCTGCTTTAGCGTGTCCACTTCCGCAGTTAGTGCGGCGGGCGTAAGCAGGGAAGCCTGCATATGCATATTGACTCATTTTTGTTACACTCCTGTGAATTCTATTTGATCCTCTATTCGGCTTTTCTTCCCGAACGCCAAACAGAGCATCAGGGGCTACTGTCTATGTGGTACTATTATTTATACATTCTTTACTTACCTCAAAGCCTGTCAAAAGGCTAGTACAAGCTTCAGTCAGTCCGCTCTTGGCGGACTGAACCTTCTAGACCACCACGCTCATAATAGCGTGGTGCTCCTCGTCGATGGAAGCGCCTTGGAGCGCCTCTAGCATATTGTCCGGCGCCTCCGGTTGGACGGGGGCCACCGGCACGGCGGACTTGCTCCTCTTGGAAGGAGGTCCCCCGCCGGACTCTGGAACCTCTGAAGGTTCCAGAGCGGTGTCCGGCCTAGAGCCGGACTTGGAGCCCTGGGGGGTTTCATCCCCTTTACTCCTGGTGTCCGGGAGGTCGCCTTGCGACGCCTCCAGGACCACCTCCTCCTGTCTTGGAACCTGTTGGGACAACACACCAGTGTCGTCCGTAGGGCTGGGGGAGGAAGCCGTCGGAAGCGAGTTCACATCCGACGAGTCCAGTGAGCCGCTCGACGACGCTCGAGCCGGTCTTTTGGTGGGCTGCATAAACATATTCGACGTAAGGGAAAGTTGTGCAATAAACAAATACTATGAATTACTCTGGTATCCGGATACTTACGGTTTTGCCAGGGGCTTGGCCCTGGGCTGCCACTCCTCTCCACTGCCATCGGCGTCGGTGGAGCAGTCCGGAGGAAGGGTTTTCCCCTTCTTGGACCCTCCGGCCTCCCCCGAGAGGGCGGCCTTCCTTTTCTTCTCTCCCCCCGCTGGAGGGGGAGAGGTCTCTTCTTCTTCCTCCTCGTCTTCAGGGAGGAGTGCGCCTCGGAACCATCGGATGATGGATCCGACACCTCCTGGCGCCGGGCACTCTTTCGAGTCCCCGTGGCCTTTTTTGCGGCCTTCTTCTTTGGCACCACATAGGGTGCCGGAACCAGCAGCTTCGCCAAGCGAGCATCCGCTGGGCCTTCGGGCAAAGGAGTCGGATAGTTGATCTGTCCGGATGTCACCTGCCAATCCTGTCAAAGGTAAGGGAGTTTAGATCCCGCATGGAGTCAAACTATGAAAAACTGATACCCCGTAAAAGGAAAAAACCAGCTTACCGCGAGAGCATGACGCTGCACACTGAATCCGCGATCCTCAGTAGCGAATGCGGGAGCCTCGGCGCCCTTGAAAAGCACCTTCCAGGCATCTTCGTACATCGTGTCGAAGAGCCTGCTCAGAGTCTGGTGCCGCGCCGGGTCGAACTCCCACAGGTTGAAAGCCCGTTGTTGGCACGGGAGGATCAAGCGGATGAGCATAACCTGGACTACGTTGACAAGTTTGAGCTTCTTGTCCACCAGGGTTTTGACGCATGTTTGAAGTCTGGTCAGCTCTCCTTTTTTACCCCATGACAGGCCCGTCTCTTTCCAAGATGTGAGCCGCGTTGGGGGTCCGGACCGGAACTCGGGGGGCGCGACCCATTCGGCGTCGCGTGGCTCGGTGATGTAAAACCACCCTGATTGCCAACCCTTCAGGGTCTCCACAAAGGAGCCCTCGAGCCAGAGGACATTGGCCATCTTGCCCACCATGGCGCCTCCACACTCCGCCTGGCTGCCGCGCACCACCTTCGGCTTGACATTGAAAGTCTTGAGCCATAGGCCGAAATGGGGGCGGATGCGGAGGAAGGCCTCGCACACGACGATAAACGCCGAGATGTTGAGGACGAAGTTCGGGGCCAGATCGTGGAAATCTAGGCCATAGTAGAACATGAGCCCTGGACAAATGGGTGGAGAGGGAAGCCCAGTCCGCGGAGGAAATGGGGGAGGAACACCACCCTCTCATGGGGCCTAGGGGTGGGGATGAGCTGCCCCTTTTCGGGGAGCCGGTACGCGATGTCGTTAGACAGGTATCAGGCCTTCCTCAGCTTTTTGATATGTCCCTCCGTGACGGAGGAGACCATCCACTTGCCTCCTGCTCCGGATATGGCTGGAGAAGGTTGAGGTTGGGAATGCGGACTTGGGCGCTGGAGCTCGAGTGCGCAAGAATGGATAGGCGAAGGAGGAAGAAGGCGTAGGTGAGAAGGTGGATCCTTATCCCCTTATATGGGTGGACGCAACTACATGTCCCCACCAGCTTGGTAAAACTCGCTTATCTCCAAGCGTCGTAATCAATGGCGCGGTTGGGTTACCCATGACCGTATTGATGAGAATCCCGGGATAAGGGGACACGATCTCTGCTTTAACAAGACGTGCCAAGGAAAACGCCTCGCATATCGTGCTGAGGTGGGATAATGAAACGATTCGGATAAAGGCTTGACCGTGGTGTGACACGCTACGGAATACGTTAGCAGATTAGATTGGTGTAAATATTATTCTCTCTATGGCAATATGTGGAAACTTATTTTGCAGAGCCGGACACTATCTTTGTTCAAAATCTTCTATGAAATACTTGGAGGAGGAACCTGCCTTGCAATGCCGAAGAAAATCTGCGCGCCGGACTCGTCATTGAAGCCTGGTTCAGGGGCTACTGAGGGAGTCCTGGATTAGGGGGTGTTCGGATAGCCGGACTATACCTTCAGCCGGACTCCTGGACTATGAAGATACAAGATTGAAGACTCCGTCCCGTGTCCGGAAGGGACTTTCCTTGGCGTGGAAGGCAAGCTTGGCGATACAAATATGAAGATCTCCTACCATTGTAACCGACTTTGTGTAACCCTAACCCTCTCCGGTGTCTATATAAACCGGGGGGTTTTAGTCCGTAGGACAACATACACATCAACAATCATACCATAGGCTAGCTTCTAGGGTTTAGCCTCCTCGATCTCGTGGTAGATCTACTCTTGTACTACCCATATCATCAATATTAATCAAGCAGGACGTAGGGTTTTACCTCCATCGAGAGGGCCCGAACCTGGGTAAAACTTTGTGTCCCTTGCCTCCTGTTACAATCCGGCCTAGACGCACAGTTCGGGACCCCCTACCCGAGATCCGCCGGTTTTGACACCAACAAGGGTGTTTGTGGAGTGGCTCCGGTAGGGTGGACTACGGTGTGGGCGAAGCAGATCTGTGGCCATGGACGAGGGTGTAGGTGAAGCTGCTCCGATGGTTGGGTTAAGGATGGTGTCGACAATGTGGATCTGCGGCCATGGACGGGGCGTCAGAAGCTGCTCCGCTAGGTTGGATGAGTGTGCGAGGAAGCGGATCTGAGGCCGTGGACTTGTGAGTTGGCAAAGTAGCCCCGGTAGGGTTGAGAATGGTATAGGTGAAGCTACTCCGGTGGGGTTGATGATGGTGTCGGCGAAGCGGCTCCTGTACGGTTGAGGAAGGTGTCGGCGAAGAGGATCAGAGGCCGTTGATGGGGGCATCAGTGGGGCAGCTCCGGGGGGTGTGGACGAAGCGTCTCCGGTGGGGAGTACGAATGAGCCATTGCAGATGCGCTGCGGTTGACAAGAGTACCAGTGAAGAAGATCCGGCGCCGTGGACAAGGCCGACACTGAATGGGCTGTGGTAAAGTGGTGGATGAGCAGTCTACTTGTTTCTAGGGGAGGTGGGAGGGGTAGATGCGGCCGTAGAAGCAGATCCGGCGAGGTGGATGCCGCTGGCAGTGAATGGGCTCTGGTACGCCGGTGGATGAGTAGTCTAGGGTTTCGAGAGGGGAGGGGAGAAAGGCCGATTAAGTACGGACGACGTGATGTAAGATGCTCTGGTGCTGTGGAGTTAGTCGTTTTGCGGGAGGGGGAGAGGAAATGGGGGTGCCGTCTAGTGGGGGGAACTGGAAGTTACCAAAGCAGCTCCGACCTATTATGTAGATGAGGGCGGTATTGCAACTGTTGGTCTACGTGCACTAAGGACAAAAGGGGAATTTCACATGCTAAAGACTAAGGTGGCGGAAATTTTAGAAGGAGGCGAGAGATTTTGCCGCCCGCGGGATCGTTCATATCCAGTTTCAACCAATTTTGGACCGTGCTAGCGGGAAGGTCATGCAAGACTGTGTACACGGGGCACGCATCAGCAGTTACTAACTGGTGTGAAGTCCACCCCAGAAAAAAAGACAATAACTTGGGATGATGCGCCGATAACTTGGACGTTCACACAGGCGCGACCAATCGTACGGGTGTAGTGGCGCGTTCACAAAAAAGGGATCAAACGCTCAGCCTATGTATTTCTCGTGTAAATAGATAATTTAGTGCAATTGGTTATTTGCTTTAAACATAATGCATTGACATGTTAGTGTAGAGGCGCACAAAAAGAAATGGATATTGTAGTCCGCTACTTAAAAGTGTTACCTCATATGATTACATAGCCTCCAATTCATAAATTGCGTACCCGTTGAATTCATATATGAATATTACATATATTACTTCATAATAGAAACTTAAATCATCCAAGACTAATGATTTTGAATGCAAGAGTAACAATGGTGGATGTACATGATAGCTACATTGGTTGTTTGAAGGAACATCACTGTAACTTTGGCATGCACAACTGAAAAGGTTTATTTAAATAGAAAAAAAATGTGATACATGAGTGTCCAATCTTTATAGCGTTGAATCGATATTGTACCTTTGGCCCCGATACGAAGTAGATATTGATTTTATGTTCAAGTGATGCACGTCCACGATCGCTAGATAGTGATACGTGAATGAATTGTGCAATCTCTCTCACACGCATACATATCTCATTTCCCTGTGGGCATCGGAATCACACACGCGCACTTCATGTATTTCTCTCCCTCCGTCAAGGTTAGAATTCGTCTTTCTACCCCGTCCTACAAGTCTCTCACACAGAAACACACACGCTCTCTCTGTCGAACACGCCCACCCCTTTAATTCCGCCCACCCACAGCCACTAATGTCTCAAAGTATAATAATGTCTCTCACACATATGCCTAAGGTTAACTCGAGTTCCGAAACCATATGAATACATACAATGCGATTCCAGCAGAGCACCTTTTGTTTTGAGATTTCGCTCTCTCTCTCTCACACACACACGCTTGCATTTGCATGCACACCGTTTTGTTTATCTTCATGATGCTTTAAGTATGCCTCGCACAAATGCTATCTACCTATCCCTTAATATAGCTAGATATGTGTCACACAAACTCCTTCTCCCTACTAGCAAGATGCCCATGCATTGCACGGACCATCAAGATGCATTTGTATGAGTAGTTTATCTTGTGGGAGAAAAGGATGAACGAGGGAATGCCTTATTTGCAAATGCGGAGAGGGGTGTGGGTATCTTTTTGCAAAATTGCCATAGTTTCCTTCCTATCCGTCGGATATAAATCGGATGGCCTATATTGCAGGATGGCAGGAACACCATCATCACCAACTTTGTTTTTTATAAGAGTAGAGATATGTAAGTGTCACTGCCCCCCCCCCCCCGACACACACACCCACACCCACACAACCACACACACACACTTCCCAACACCGAAGGAGTAGGGTGACACCTCGATCTTGATACTAATCTATCGACTGGCTTCTCTCTCAAACACACACACACACACACTACCCAACATCGAAGGAGTAGGGTGGCACCTCGACCTTGATAGTAATCTATCTACTCCTCTTTCAAACACACACGCACTCGCTAGTTGTGCCTCTGTGCCAACCACGCACACTCTCGATACGTCTTTCTCTCCCTCCCCTCCCCCACCCCAACAATGACAGCAGAAGGGTGACAACTTGATCTGATCATAATCTGTCAATTGGTTTCTCTCTAGAACATTGTGTCTCTGTGCCACGCTCAGTAGCCCCCTCGATATGTAGACTTCTCGCGCGCGCACAGCTGTAGTGACGATGACGCTAAACCCAGTGTGCCTCGTTTTTACTGGCCTCATGTGATAGTTTTCACCTTGTTTTCTGTTAATTAACAAGGCAACCTTTTCTTTGTTACTACTAGTGAATCTGAAATCATTCGGGGCAGACATAAAATATATCACTTCAACCCAATTATCGCAGTAACTATTTTAAAAGAAACTAGCTAGATGCCCATAGTTGCACGGAACATCAAGATGCATTTGTATGAGTAGTTTATCTTGTGAGAGAAAAGGATGAACGAGGGAAGGCCGTATTTGCGAACGTGGAGAGGGGTGTGGGTATATTTTTGCAAAATTGCCATAGTTTCCTTCCTATCCGTTAGATATAAATCCGACGGCCTATATTGCAGGATGGCACGCACACCATCATCACCAACTTTGTTTTCTACTCCCTCTGTTCCTAAATATTTGTCTTTTTAGAGATTTCAACAAGTGACTACATATGAAGCAAAATGAGTGAATCTACACGCTAAAATATGTCTACATACACATCCGTATGTGGTAGTCCATTTGAAATCTGAAAAAGACAAATACTCCCTCCATTCCTAAATATAAGACCTTTTAGAGATTCTACTATAAACTACATACGGATGTATATAGACATACTTTAGAGTGTAGATTCACTCATTTTGCCCCGTATATAGTCTATAGTGGAATCCCTAAAAGGTATTATATTTGGGAACGGAGGGAGTATTTAGGAACGGATGGGGTATAAGAGTAGACATGGAGATATATCTCCAGCATGGTCTACAACAAAAATGTGCTGGACTGGTTAGCGTCGGATGCTCGCAACGCGATGACATGAGTTCGAATTCTGTCTTTAACTTTAGATTTTTATATTATATATTACTTATTTAATATATACTTATTTCGCTACTATACTGACAGTGGAACCCACAGAGTACTTAGAATACAAGATTACAGATGGACTTGTTTCTTTTTAACTTTCTGTACGAAGCTGTAGCCACCCTCCAAGTCACGTGTACACTGTACATGCAATTAACTTTTTATAGAGGAACAATCATACACACAATTAACTCAAATGGATTGGATGTCACTCTATTATTTCCAGCATAAGAGCATCTCCAACGGCAACCGGCAAATTTCCTCCCGCTTCCTTCCGCGGAGGACGACATCAAACGCCAGCGGCATACATTTTCACAACTCTAACCAACCAGATGAAATTCGTGCAAACACGGTCTGATTTCATATAAGCATGAAGGATTTTGTATAAAAAGCCAGATCCTCATATAAACATGATGGATTTCATTACATTTACATGAACTAAGCGGTGCCAATCTGGCTCTCTTGGTATAATTAATACTCCCTCCATCCGAAAATACTTGTCCTAGAAATGGATGTATCTAGACTTATTTTAGTTATAGATACATACGATTTATCCATTCTTAGAACAAATATTTCCCGCCAGCTGGAGAGGGAGTACATAATATAAATGGCCGCCCGCGGATCCCTTTGTCTTCCTCATGTCCGGCAGAGACTTGCGGGGTCGACGAAGGTCCTCGGAAGAGACGAAGCAGCAAAGAAACCACCTGAATGCGCAGCCGTCCCCTCGGTGGTGGCCTTCATGGGACCCAAGTGGCGGCAGCCTCCCGTGTTCTACTTCTCCTCGATGATGGCGGCGGACACGGAGAAGCCAGCCATCGACTCTCGCTCTCCATGCACCCAGTTTCTGTCTCTGCCTGCATGGCGCTGCCGCAAGCATGGGAGGCGTGCCCACAGACACTGGTGGCGCGGTATGATGCGGCAGCGACGACGCCCGTACCGGTGTGCTTGCTGCCGTGTCGGCGTGGAGAAACTCGCCACTCCTCATCGAGTTGAACTGGAGCGACAAGTTGCTGAACCACGCGCCTGCTTGGGGCGGCAACTGGCTCCGTCGGGCCAAGCGGGGTTGGTCAAGCACCGAGCAGCCTCACCCGTATCCGGAGGGCTCGGCGGGCCACCCAGTCGGGTAATATGTCAGAGAACGGCTCCTCGGAAGCCATCGAAAGAGTGGAGAAAATGGTGAAGGAGGAGATGGGGGAGGGGCGGAGGGGTGCGATTCTTGCATGCTGTCTGGCTGGCCTCGTGTAAATAGAGGGCGGATGGTAGGAGCTTGGCCGACGTTTGGCCTCGTTTAAACTAAGGGCGGACGGGAGGAGCTCGGCCGGTGTTGCGTTTAACTCCGGCCCGCTCATGAACGGACGTGTGGCCGGAGTAGGTTTCTTAGTTTGCATGTGGGTTTAATGGAGGCGAGGAGGCGTGTTTAGCCAGGCGTGCAGCGGCAGCACAGTTCCCGATACGGCTTTAATGCAGACGAGGGAGGGAGTAGCTGTTCCTGAAATGTTGAATGGCCAATGCATCCTCCTTCAATTAATGCATGAGGGAAGTAATGGGAGGAGGATCGGGAAAAGAGGCTGCACGATGTGAATGCAACGCAGTTTTCCCTCATATAAAGGCGCCCCTCCATTCCAATGCATCTACCACATCGTACGCGCCTAAGCATTTGCCTAAGCACCTACACTAAGCGCAAAAGAGCTCACTACAGACCCTTGGCGACGATGCGCGCGTGCGGCCAGCGGCTGTGCCAGATGGTCCACGACGTCGGCCTGCGGCATGGCGCCGAGGATCGTCTCCAGACGGTGTTGGAGACCAGCTGGTGGATGGCCGCCGTCGGCACCAACTACGACTCTCAGTTGGACCAGATGATCATTGCCACCACCAACAAGTTCACCGTCCTCAAGAAGCTCGCGGACGACATCGCCGTACTCCTCCAGCCTGCGCGCCCGGGCTCCTCATTGCCTGCCACCCTAACCGGCCTCCATGGACGGAACCTCTTTCAAGCACTGTTGGCCCTGCGACTGCCCGCCGACGCCACGAAGAATGTCCACCTGGAGGTCGCGCCTCGCCCTGTGAGAATTCTCCGACCTACACATCCATGTGTACGAGAAAATCGTGTACATAGGTATCTACAAGGCCAGTGAGGACGCTATGATGTTGGCCTTCCTCAACCGTCTGGAAGCCTTGGATGCCTTTGCTAAGAAGCACCTCAACCTCGCCACAAAAGCCACCACTCCTTAGCCACCGGTCGGTGGCCCGGCGGACTAAGTTGAGGGGGAGGAGGTCGTACATTGATGGATGCATCTTTTTTCTTGCCATTTGTAACCACCACTGCGATTGCATCATCATCGTGGCCTTAATTCTTATTGTGATGTTGCATTCTCGTTCCAGTCAATATCGACATGTGTGATCCCTGTGCTTAATTATATGCATCACTGTAACTAGTACTCCATCCGTCAATTTATAAGTTGTGCTTACCTTTTCCATCAACTTCGTGCAACACGCGGGCATCTTGCTAGAAACACTAGAACATGTCGGACCGCATGTAACCAAACCGACGATGTGCCAACCTAGCTACTACGTACCCTGCTTATCTGGCGGAAATAGCCCCGCCCCAGCGTTTCCAATCATTATTTCTATCTATCGATTGTGCCAAGGAGCAGAACCAAAATGTTACAATTTATACATGTTTCACTACTCCTACTCCTATAAAAGACTCAGTTGGTGATGGTGGTGTGTCTGCCATCCGTCGTTTCTGACCATTAGATCTGCATCTAACGGCTGTGAGGTAAGTTGTGGCAGTTTTGCAACAATAGACCACTTCTCTGCTCCAATTTGCAGAAAACCCCTTATTATCTTTAAAGCAACCACATCCCTCCCTCACCTCATCAAAACATCCCGAGAAATATATTTTGAGTGAAAAGTACTCCCTCCGTTCCTAAATATTTGTCTTCTAGAGATTTCAATAAGTGACTACATACAAACCAAAATGAGTGAATCTACAGTTCAAAATATGTCTATCTAATCCGTATGTGATGGTCCATTTGAAATATCTAAAAAGACAAATATTTAGGAACGGAGGGAGTAATATATTAGGAGTATATCAAAACAAGAGTGATTTCTTTCGAGTTTGTGAACAAGTACTACTATTCTACTACTTTGGATCCGTCTCAACGCACGGGCACATTGATAGTAAAAGGAAAAGGCCTGCCGCGTTCGCGTCGCACTCCCCCCCCCCCACACACGCCCGGGAATCGGGAGTACTCCACGGCCCGTCCGGCACGACACATAGCTTAGGGAAGGTGTGTTGCCTAGCATTTTCACTTTCATGTGGGACCGCCGTTGAACGAACCAACTATTGGCAAACCGCATCCGCTCGCCGCCGGGTTGGAAAACAGAAACATGGGGAAGATCTAGTTGGAGCACGGAAGCCAAGAAATTTGGTGTCAGATGGGGCTCGTTGATAGAGTAGGAGCATTCCGTACTACTCTACTCCTACTAGTACCAAGTTTGTACTATACAACTAGTACTACCACTATACAACTAGTAGGTACGTGCACGGCACAGCATCATAGGAACAAAAAAATGGGAAGATCTTGTTTTGGGTGATTTATCTTTTTTTCCAGTCAACGTAGTATGAATAATATGGCGTGGGGGCACCCATGAAGCTTATGTGGCTTGGTTGCATGGCTACGAAATGTTAGAGAAAAATAAATAGATAATATGTTTAGAGTGCACTCCACTAAATAGATATACTTTGGATCCATTGCAACGGGACAGCACATCTATATCTATACCCCCTATATAGTGTGTGAATAACTTTGAAAGTTGGTCGTTGGATGAAGCCAATCCGACGGTACAAAGATGGCAAATCCGAGCACTACTGGCTGTTGGATATCATCTACATTCCACCAGATTCTGCCACATGTAGAATCTAGAGGACTCCATGCTTGAACTTCGTTCATGACTAACTTTGCCACAACTAAGCTTAGGCAAAGTGTGTCTGCCACAAAAAATGTGGCTAACAAAATGGCCACCACAAGTGTGGCAAGATTTGGCAAGAAGTTGAGTCTATGACATGTGGACCATGTAGCTAGAAAAGTGTGGCAAGCCACAAGTGTAGCAATGAACCAAACACATGCCTGGTGTGTTTGGTAGGGTGTATGAAGGGTGCATGATCCCAAGAGTTCCCTTCTCGACCCACTTTTGGGTGTTTGGTAGAGTGTATGGAGGGTGCATGAGTCCACACTAGCTTAGCACAAATACACTAGAAGCATGCATGAAGAGAGCATACATGAAGAGGGGTGTTGAGTTGAGCATGCATGAAGAGGGAACAACTATGCTGAGATGAGAACGCAACCAAACACACTTGTGGCACGCCTAATCTTAGGCATGGCAACCTTAGGCTGCAAACCAAACATCTATACCCCTATATAGTGTGTGATTAACTTTGAAAGTTGGTCGTTGGATGAAGCCAATCCGACGGTACAAAGATGGCAAATCCGAGCACTACTGGCCATTGGATATCATCTACATTCCACCAGATTTTTCCACATGTAGAATCTAGAAGACTCCACATGTAGAAGCATAATGCACAAACCACCAGAATCTCATGCGTGCAATGCACGTGTACCTTACTAGTAGTTGGGAGTAGTAGTAAGAAACAAATTCCGGGTTTGGCACGGGCTCGTACTGTGGGAGCACCACAAGGCCTGCCGCAGGAGTTACATTTCCCTCTCGGGGCCCACGGGACCGAACTTCGGTGGCTTAGTGCCCGGCCTATGAGTCAATGACATGCGGACCTTAAATGCAGCTAGCCCACATGTCATTCTCATGGTGGTGGTGTGGTTCGTGACTCACTCGTTCGAGATGAACCAGCCGGTGGTGGCGTGGCCGTGGCGAGGGTGCCACAGCTGGGCGTCGGGGCGTTATGAGGCATAGATGGCCACACTGGCGGGTACTACCTGTAGTACAGAAGTACTCCGGCTGAGGATTGATGCCCGGGACGAAATGTGTCACAGCCACTGGATGAAAATTCAATGGTGCGGGAGTACGGATCGGGTGTGGCTGTGGTAGAAAGTTGATGGTCGCCGCAGTTCAGCTGGCCCGCATGTCATGCACACAAAGGCAGAGGAGCGGTGGGGCCGAGAGGGATGAGGCGCACATCGGGGGGATGAGGATCCCCTGACGTGAACAATCCTACTATTCTTTCACTGACACGTGGGACCCCCAAGTGTGGGTCCCACCTGTCAGCGAAGGAAAGGCAGGGTAAGGCAGTGATAGCCACGTCAGAGGATCCATGTCCACGTCGAGGGATGTCGTGCTTACAGATAGGGTTGGAGCGGCGTCGTGGGAATCGCGTGTGGGTGTGGCAGTGGTAGAAACAAGAAGCATGATGGTCGCCGTGGTTCAACTTCCATGGACAAGCTTTCATGTCTGCTGACACATGTATATCAAAACTAGAGTGTTTATATTTCAAGCACGTGAACAAGTATTATTCTACTACTTTGAATCCATTGCAACGCACGGGCCAGCACATTGGTAGTAGTTGTGTCTATCTCTATCTCTAGAGGCCTTCCCTCATTCATCCTTTTCTCTCACAAGATAAACTACTCATACAAATGCATCTTGATGTTCTGTGGAACGCATGAGGATGTTTCCTCGGGGGTCTCTCCAACGTGGCGTGGCCGTAGTTGCAAGTTGACGCCCCTTGAGATGCCGACGTTGAGGGGCACTCGGATTTCCTCCGATGAGCAGGTAAGATGAGTTTGATCACATAGTAAATGCATTCTAAAGACTACTTCCGTGTCCATTTCCTAATTCTCCCCCTGCCCACTATTTCACAGGTTAGGCTCGGTGCGAGTGGAGATTGGCTTGCATATGTACGGGAGGGTACCAACATCAATTTGCACAACATTTACAACGGTGACACCGTTCCTGTAGAACCTTTGTCCAACATTGGGATCAGCCATGCAATGGGCCACCGCATGAATTGGTACGATGGAACCACAGTGAGATTGAATAAGATAGCATGAACCTTGCACATGGCGGTCAAAGGTGGACCATGCTGTCTACGGCTGATTTGTTGCCATACGAGTACGAATACTCTGTGCTCCTTTCTAACCGCATCTTCACGGTGACAAACCAGGGGACTTGTTTCGTATGGGACACATCCTACGATATACTCCCTCTCTCCCAGTTTATTTGTTTTGAATCTTTTCGTTTTATAAGTTTCAAATTCAAATTTAGAGCTCCCCATCACATGTTGAGATTACAATGTCCATTATATCGTTGCGTGCATGTATAGTAAAGAAACAAATCTTGAGTTTGGCAAAAGTTCGTGCAGCAGTAGCACCAGCCTGGCGCAGGAGTTACATTTCCCTCTCAGGGCCCTCGGGACTGAGCTTCAGCACCTTACTACACCTGCCTTTGAGTCAATAACATGTGGACCCGATAGGTGGCTGGTCCACATGTAATGCTCCCGAAGGCAGAGGGGCAGTGGGGCCGAGAGGGGTGAGCCACAGGTCGGGGGACGTGTGGTGTCATGGGTTCGTGCGGTGTCGTGGGAATCATGTGTGGCTGTGGTAGAAACTTGATGCTCGCCGCATTTAAGGTGGCACACATGTCATGCACACAAAGGCAGAGGGGCGATGCGGCCGAGAGGGGTGAGGCGCACGTCGGGGGACGTGGTGCCGTGGGTTGGAGCAGCGTCGTGGGAATCGCGAGTGGCAGTGGATGAAACGTGATGGTCGCCGTAGTTGAACTTCCATGGACAAGCTATCATGTCTATGGACACATGCATTGCATACCGATCACTGGAAGGAGTAGTAGAGAAAGCTAGGCGGATAAATAGTTCCTTATAGTCAAGCGGACCCACGCTACTACTTGTTCCAAAGACATGCACACCATCGAAATAGTCCATCTATATCAATATACACCGAGAGGGAATAATTTTTTTGTACAAGAGAGGAAATAGTTCATCCATCCATAATGCCCTGCTGCTGGTGCAGCCTTATCTTCTTCTTCTTCTTGTTGTTCTCATTTTCTGTGAGAGACGGCTTCGCAACAAGCTCTTTGGACCTTGCAGATATCTCTAAACTCACACGGGCATCGAGGGCAGCATATTTTATCCGCTTGTACGTCAAGGGATAATTCTCCCATCCAGACGACCTTAATGCCACCGTCTCGTCACCCTTCTGAAGATTTGTAAAGAGCACAAAATTTGCTACGTCGAATAGGGATGGTGTCTGTTTATCACAATCTTCCACGGGAATTTTGATTCTGGTTTGTAGGTCAGCGATGCTTTTCAAATCAAGGTTGTATGGCTCCAGCTTCTGTTTGTCCCCTTCGATGGCTGCCACATAGAAGTATATGTCCTCCCAAGACAAGAAATCATGAAGCTCACCTGGTATGGAGGGCGCATGTATGATGTGGTACACCAAAACATCATCTTCGAGGCACAGCTGAAGGACGGCGGCGCGTTGGATCTTCCCAGTGGCACGCTCCGTGTACTCTGCATCGAGACCGATGACCCTCGTGTCTACCTTTTTGAGGGAGTTGGATACATTGTTGATCCACTTCCGAACAACCCTTGGGTGGACGGTGATGATGGCAACTATGCTCAACGAGCCTTCGACGAGGACATGTTGGACGCTAAAAACCTGCATCTCGATCTCTTTCGCCATTTGGAACCGCTGGAACAGAGGGCTATGGTTTGGAGAATTAGGATTAGATGGCTAGTCTAACTAAAGCAGTAGATGATTATTTAAGGAGGTTAAAACAATGTGAATGCAGTGGGGTTTGGATGCAAATGAAGACGAAGGGGAGGTGAAGAAGCCGAGGAAAATCGGTTCCCGATGGAGAAGTAAATGGGAGAAGTGGCGTGCATGCAGTTGATTAGACGGCTAGGTAGACTAAACGAAAAGGCTATGCGGGTAGACTGAGGAGTCGTACCTGTTCATGTACGTGCCCATCCTTCCTGATAGGTGGGACCTATGCAAACAGACAAAAAATATGTGTCGTAGCTGGTTCAGATGGATATTGGCGCGTGCGTGGGAGACACAACATTCTCTGGTTAAGGAATACACGGTTATCCTCATCATAAAAGAAAAGGCCCATCTTCGCGCTTTCGCATGCACGAGAATTTGGTTCTGCTCGCAATATGGATGATACCTAGAGGATGAAGTGAACAGGCATGCTAGCATGGGAGACCTATTTCCGCTATACAGTACTGGAATACTCATGTTCCTACTAGTAGTAGTACAACTGTGGTACACTTGATGGTCAAAATACTATTCATCCGGTCCTCACAGTGAAGTGACAACACCCTGCGCCTGACACCAGTCTAGGCGGCGTGTTCGGGTTACCAAAGTCAGCCTCACCCTGTGCACTGTGCATTCTGTCACCGCCGTTGTACAGCACATTAGCATGCCTCGCCTCGTCTCCCTCTCCCCTCCCATAGCACCACTCCATCTCCATCTCCATCTTTGTCTCCATATCACTATGCCCCCGTGTACCATCGCCTCGCTCGCACCGACAGCCTTCTCACCCGTAAATCAAGCCCCCAAAAAACCCCACCTTCCAAACTCCACCATGGCCGAACGCGAACTGCGCAGCATCCATATGAGCCGCGATTGGACCAGTCTCCCCGGTGACATCCTCGACCTCTGTTGTTCGTGTATGGATATGTTGAGCGCCATGCGGCTGGTTGCATGCTCGAGGGACATGCACACGGCCATCGTCGAAGTGAGTCCTAAGCTTTTGTACCCCTGAATGATCAAACGGTTAGGAATATATGGATATTCTCCTTATTTTACAGTAATCTATATACTACTACTAAATATGAGTGTGTATCAATGGTCATGTTAGTTTCCTCATTTTCATGATGTAGAAATATGCACCACACTGTTGGTTTCATCTAACCATACATTAGGGAAGTAAATGTGCATATGGAGAACTCTATATTTGGAAGTAGTGAAATCCTGTAATGCTTACCATGTGTACATAGCTATATTCTCCCTTTAGCAATCAATGGCTAGAATAATATCCTCACAAAAAATTTGCCCACAAAACACGAGTATATAAAAATGCATGGTCTGTTAGTTACCTTGAAGAATTTGTTTGTGAGGACAGAACATGATTACATAACATGCATGACATGGTAGTTTCCTGTGAAGAATCGATTGCGAGATAACATGAGTATAACCATGCATGGCACTTCTATATTTTCGAACCCAGTATACATTTCCCTGTATTTTCCTCCCAGTTCCAACAGGGACATATCAATGATGTTTCTTGCATTATCCTACTCATGCTCTGAACAATGTTGATCTTACATTAACAATGCATGTCCTTTTTGATATGATGCAGTGTCCCTATAGTTACTGCCCTTTGTAATCACACCACCTTTGCCAAAAATAGGGAAGCACAATTGGTTCCTCGCTCGATCAGACGATAGCAAAAGACTGATGATCATTCAGACACATGAGCCGGAAAAGTTATATTGCAAAAACCCCACTGTATACAAGCACCATGAAATACGCGAGTATCCGGGCAGTGGCTGTTACGTCTATGAGCAAGATACCAGCTTGTTGGCGCCTTCGGGATTTTTTAGTTGGAGGCCGGTAAACAGCCTTGGTTCACACTCTCTGTTTCCCGGACTCAATTATCTAATTAACTAGGAGATCACCGTTGGCAAGGATCTTGATGGCAAAGAGGCTCTGTTTGCTATGGAAAATTGTGTCTACACGGCGAGCCCTAGGAGTTCGGGAGCAAACTCCCCTGATTGTTAACGATACAGCCTGTAGCCAAAAGAAGGTGAGAATGACAAAGGCATTCGGATTAACTTTGATCCTTGGATGTCTCAATTACGACAGGCAGTGATGTGGTTCAAGCCTTCAGGTTGATAGGTAATTGGGTTGTTGCGTAAAAAGGGTGGAGTACTGGTGTCTCCGGATCATTGGTCGCTGAAGCGGGGCTGCGAATTATGATGGTGTTGGATCATCTCTTCGAATGACTTTGTTGTCTTTGCTGCTTGTTCTGGATGGGTAGTTCTTTCTTTTGTTATGCATATTCCTTGTCATTTGGTCATCCTCGTCTATGTCACTCTTACTATGTAATAGTTGCCTCTGTTTAGAATGTCATTCTCGTCTGGATCACGAGAGTCTGAACGCTGCAGATGGGTGCGTTTTGGTGGTGTAGCAAGACTTCTTATGAACTATCATGTCTTATTGTTTATGTTAGTAGAAGTCACTACTGAGTGTTTGAATGTTGTATATATCGTTGTTTCGAACTATTTATTGTCTCGAACTACTGGTGGGCTAAATGAGGGCATCACTATTCTCCAGTGTTCAGACTGTATCTCCTTTTTTCAAGTAATTATAATAACATAGTCAATATAAATGGGATGTAATTATAATAACTGGGCAGTAACTATAAAAATGCACCAAACGCGTAATTAGTTTAAAAAATATATTATTTTTGGAATTTGAAAATTTTAATTTTATTACTTGTTGCGTGTGCAATATTTCGTTAGATTTTAACGTAATACAACTTTATTTTGAAATTATATTTAATCTGACTAGAAATTTCGGATAAAAATATTTCGGATCCCAGAAAAATGTGGGAAATATTTTTGAATTCTGTTTTGAGCGGTTGGTTGAAATTATTAATCTTTTTTTGAGGAATGGTTGAAATTATTAATCATTGTCTTAGCTAGAAAATGGGTTGTACTTTTAAGAAACTATAAATGGGCTGTAGTAAATTCCATTAGAATTAAAAAATGGGTTGTACATTCTTACAAATCGCAAATGGGCTATATATTCTCTGCCACACACTTGTGGGCCTTCTACGTTGACACGTCCCATAAAAAAATCTAAGTTGACGCGTATGCAAGGCTTTGTCAACAACACATTGTTCTGCCAGCTGTGGCCGTTGGATGTCCATCCAACAGATGTCGTGCTTCTTCTTCAATCTAGGATATTCTTGCTTTAGCCGCCCAAAAAATGATTCCTCCCCCTGACATCTGGGACGCACCGTTTCAGAGGCTGACCTGTGGGCCTGCTAAGTAGACGCGTACCAAGGGCTCTGTCAACTTAGTCAATATAAACGATTCTAGCTGTAGTGACCATACGATGTCCGTACAACAGCCGTAGTGCTTCTTCAACCTCTGGTCTTCTTGCCCCAGCCGCCCAAAGCAACGCCGGTCGTGCTGCGTGCTCCTGCCTCCCGTGGCCGGCTGTGATGCCGCAGAGGCCTCACCGCCCCCTACTACTCCCACCACTGGCCAGGCCATCCCTCTACTCACCCACACCCCCTGTTATTCTGTGGCGACGGCAGCCTCACACCGCAGCGAACCAGTGAACCCTCATACTCCTCTACGCGTGGGCATCCACTGCCGTGTCTTCCCTGGCTCCGCGTCGTCCCCTTCCTAGGCCTCGCCATCATCCACCGCCCTGGTGCCCTCGGCGCGGCGTGGTCAACGTGGTCAAGGAACGGCTTCCAACGAACATGGACTGTACGTGGAGAGGCTGACAGCTGGGTCCACGGCCGCAGCAAGGAAGTGACTCCTTATTACGTGGAAAATAATGATCCCTCCACCTGACATCAGGTACCCACCGGACAGGCAACCGTATTTCATGAAAAAAACGTTTCCCCCCTGACTGCTGGGACCTACCAGCTACATCTTCACACGCAAGGAAGTGCGTCCGGGCAAAAAAACGATTCGCCCCCCTGACTATTGGGACCCACCAGCTACATCTTCGCACGCAAGGAAGTGCCTGACAGTCGGGACCCACCTGGTCAAAGCGTACGTAGTGTTGTCATTCTGGTCGCGAACGTGTACGTACATACTGGTCGATGTAGAGGAGCGCACGTGTCGTAGTAGAGGCACACACGTAGGATGTACACGTACGTACAGCGGCCAGTGTGCAAGAAAGAAAATACGGCCACATACATACATACGGGTGGGGTCTCGAACGCCTACTCACGCATACGTACGGTCAGGGCTCGTGTACATGGCTGGGTCGGAATGGAGAAGCAGCATCGTCGTCGCCCGCAAAAAAACAACAACGTCGTCGTCGTGTTCATGGGGAGGCAACGGAATGCGTCGTGTTCATCAGGAGGCAACGAAACGCGTGGGAGCCAACCGGCTTGGACGGAATAGCCGATGGAAACGAGGCCTGGCGTACCGCAGAACGGAGGAAATGGCCTTGTGTTCGACCGGCCACGTTCGAAACGGGATCCTGTTCAACGGGAGGGGTCTGGCGTACCGCAAAACAGAGGAAACAGACCTCCTACGGTCGAAATGGGGTCATGTTGATCGAGGGGCTGTGGCGTACCGCAAAATGGGACTCCACGGGATATTGTTTATCTCCACCATCGACCCCCTCCAGCCTCCACGGGTTACTGTTCATCCAGCCCTCCACGGGGTCGTCCTGTTCATCCAGCCCTCCACGGGGTCCTGTTCATCCAGCCCCAACTGGCTCGATCGAACGGGGTCCTGTTTATCTAGAGGCAACACCACGGGGTCCTGTTCATCCACCCCCACCGGGAACTGTTCATCCAACCCCCCCCAGCAACACTCGTTGTTCATCCAGAGGCAGCATCAATCGTCTTCAGTTAGCAGCAGTAGCGAAGGAATTGCTCAATCGGGTTCAGTTAACAGCCATCGATCGATCGCTCGGGTTCAGTAACGCGTAGCCTGCAGTGCAATCGCTCGGGTTCAGTAGGCGAACGCCTCGCTCGGGTTCAGTTAGAGCCCAATGCCTCGCACCCATGCGCGTGTGTATACGAGAGAAACGCGCAAACCTCCATGCATCGCTCGGCCCCGACCACCCACCGTAACCGGGAACACCCCGATATTTTCCTCGCCCTCGCTTCTACCATGGTTTTTCCGTCATGGACGGCCCAAAGAATGTCATGCAGCTGCGTCTCCGGCCCGCCCAGGATGAAAAGCCTATTTTCTGTCATGATTTTTGTCATAGAAGTAGGAGCCCACCACATCTATGATGATACTGGGTTTTGTAACAATTATCGTCATAGAAGTGTCATAAGTATGATAGAAAAAAATTCGTCGGCCCAAAATGTCACGGATGTGTCTTTTTTTTGTAGTGACTGGTTCGGGCCACCATTGTGTTGTAATACCCTACTTCAGTGTGGTGTGGTAGATTGCCTCTTGGGCTATGGATGAACAGTTACAAGGGAAGAACAGCCTCCTGAGGAGAGGTGTTCTTGTGTTTGGTGAGCTTGTGTGGTTCAGGATGATCTAGATCATCTCCCCGTTATGGTGGTGGCTAGTCCTATTTATAGAGGCCCTGGTCCTCTCCCCAAATATTTAGTAGGAAGTGATCCCACAACAGCCAAATTCGAAGGGAGGCAACTAGTACAAGTTATCCTGACAAAAGTAGTCTTCGCCTGCCAAAGGCTCTGGTGGTGACGCCATCTTGGGCTCCAAGGTGACATCCATCCTGCCGTCCTGCTGGTCTTGGTCTTGTTGCACCAATATGGAAACCTTTGCCTGATGCCTCGGGACTCCTCGCCTGCGCTTGCCCCTTTAGCACCAAAGAGGAAACGAGGACACTGTGCATGCTGGAGCCCGCCTGGTCTTGATCGTCATGGCTTGCGTCATTGGAAGCTCGCGAGGTTCGCCTTGCCTTGATTTCTCCGCCCCTCGCGAGCCATCCAGGTGAGGCCGCCCCTAAGGAGGTCTTGCATCGTCCGCCTCGCGAGGGTCTTGGGTGTTTGCTCGTGAAGATGGGCCCTATGGGGCCGCTAGAGGAGCCACGCTGTGGGCCGCAGGCAGGCAAGTCTGGGACCCCCATTCCCAAAACATCGACAGTAGCCCCCGGGCCCAAGGCACACTCGGGCTTGGCTTCAAGGCGAAGCCAAAGGGCAAGTGCGAAGCGCCGCGGGCCCCAACAGCGTGCGGCCTTGGTCGAAGCGTGGCGACTGATTGGACGTGGGCGTCTCCACTTCCCCATGCAGCCTCGGCAACTGCCCGACTTGACAAAAGACTGGCACGGGCTACGCTCGTCTGCATTTCTTTCCTCCGCCTTGCTCCAGATCCCCTTTCTCTCCCCTTGCTTCCGAAACCTCCAGATCTGCTCTGATCTCCTTCCAAGCTTCCGTCCAATGGCACCCCAAAAGACCAAGGTTGACTCGTCACCCGCTTGGTACGAGCCAGCCCTGGAGGCGCCCAATGTCTCGGCGAAAAACCTTGTTGTCACGCAGCTGCTGACGGCGGGGGAGAACAATGAGAAGGAGGAGACCGCGCTCCGGGCAGGCTCCGCCATGCCCGAAGCTCCGAAGAGCTCCTTCTAACCCTTCTTCACGGGCAGCATCGCCGCTGGCCTCGTTCCCCCTTCTCCGACTTCTTCTATGCGGTCCTCCGACACTACGGGTTACAGGCACTTCATCTCCATCCCAACTATGTTCTTCTCTTGTCCATCTTTGCCTTCTACTGCGAGGCGTACGTCAGGGTGATGCCATCTGTGGCATTGCTGCGCCACTTCTTCTACCTCTGGATCAACGAAGGCCATACCATGGGGTACGCCAAGTTCATCACAGCCGACAAGGCCAACGCGATTTCGAAGACCGGGAAGAAGGCCTATGGCTTCAGGAGCAAGTGGGTTATGATGGATGCCAAGTGTGTCCACCCATGGCTGAAGCTACCGACGGGGATGCCCCGGCCTGATGAGGGGTGGTCCTGCGTGAAGCTTACCGACGAGCGGGCTAAGCTGGTGCTGGAGAAGATGAACGCCGACCTAAGGCTGGGCAGCGTGAAGGCGGCGAAATTGACGGGGGCCATGCTCCTGAAGGAATTCTTGGAGCAGCGGGTGGATCCTCTCCAAGCGCGCACGCGCCCCCAATGGACGCTTGTGGATGGAGAAGACAAGCTCCGCTTTATCTTGAAGACCTTGTCCGACGAGGAGGTGGCCGTGGCCCTCTGTCTCCTGGTCGGAGACGACCAAGAGTATCCGCCAAATCCCCACGCTCCCTTGTTCCTCCGGAAGGACCGGGCACAGGTCGTGGCCGCAATGCCCACCTTTGACGGGCGTGGCCTGGTGCCGCCGGTGCCTTCTGGGGTCCCTGTGGCGACGGCGACAGTGGACGTATCTTCTCGTGAGTACCGCAGGGGCGGAGAGGAGGAGGACGAGGAGGAGGACGAGGAGCGCGACCTAGTGATGACCCACAAGTATAGGGGATCTATCGTAGTCCTTTCGATAAGTAAGAGTGTCGAATCCAACGAGGAGCAGAAGCAAATGATAAGTGGTTTCCAGCAAGGTATTCTCTGCAAGTACTGAAATAAGTGGTAACAGATAGTTTGGTGATAGGATAATTTGTAACGAGCAACAAGTAACAAAAGTAAATAAAGAGCAGCAAGGTGGCCCAATCCTTTTTGTAGCAAAGGACAAGCCTGGACAAACTCTTATATGATGTAAAGCGCTCCCGAGGACACATGGGAATATCGTCAAGCTAGGTTTCATCATGTTCATATGATTCGCGTTCGGTACTTTGATAATTTGGTATGTGGGTGGACCGGTGCTTGGGTACTGTCCTTACTTGGACAAGCATCCCACTTATGATTAACCTCTATTACAAGCATCCGCAACTACAACAAAAGTATTAAGGTAAACCTAACCATAGCATGAAACATATGGATCCAAATCAGCCCCTTACGAAGCAACGCATAAACTAGGGTTTAAGCTTCTGTCACTCTAGCAACCCATCATCTACTTATTACTTCCCAATGCCTTCCTCTAGGCCCAAATAATGGTGAAGTGTTATGTAGTCGACGTTCGCATAACACCACTAGAGGAGAGACAACATACATCTCATCAAAATATCGAATGAATACCAAATTCACATGACTACTAATAGCAAGACTTCTCCCATGTCCTCAGGAACAAACGTAACTACTCACAAAGCATAATCATGTTCATAATCAGAGGGGTATTAATATGCATATAGGATTTGAACATATGATCTTCCACCAAATAAACCAACTAGCATCAACTACAAGGAGTAATTAACACTACTAGCAAACCTACTAGTACCAATCCCGGACTTGGAGACAAGAATTGGATACCAGAGATGAACTAGGGTTTGAGAGGAGATGGTGCTGGCGAAGCTGTTGATGGAGATTGCCCTCTCCCGATGAGAGGAGCGTTGGTGATGATGATGGCGATGATTTCCCCCTCCCGGAGGGAAGTTTCCCTGGCAGAACAGCTCTCCGGAGCCCTAGATTGGATCCGCCAAGGTTCCGCCTCATGGCGACGGAGTTTCGTCCGAGGAGATGGCTTATGATTTTTGCTCATCGAAAGACTTCATATAGCAGAAGATGGCCATCGGAGGGCCACCAGGGGGCCCACAAGGTAGGGGGGCGCGCCCAGGGGGGTAGGGCGCGCCCCCACCCTATTGTGCTTGCCAAAGGATAAAATGTAAAAAGGAAGGGTGAAGATCACCATGACTCTTATGTAAGGTGGGAGATAAAAGTAAAAGATAGGCCCTTCGCAGAGGGAAGCAGAGGTTGTCATGCACTTTTATGGTTGGATGCACAAAATCTTAATGCGAAAGAACGTCACTTTATATTGCCACTTGTGATATGGACCTTTATTATGCAGTCTGTCGCTTTTATTTCTTCCATATCACACGATCGTATAAAGCTTATTTTCTCCCACACTAATAAGTCATACATATTTAGAGAGCAATTTTTATTGCTTGCACCGATGACAACTTACTTGGAGGATCTTACTCAATCCATAGGTAGGTATGGTGGACTCTCATGGAAAAACGGTTTTATGGGTATTTGGAAGCACAAGTAGTATCTCTACTTGGTGCGATGAATTTGGCTAGCATGAGGGGGGAAGGCAAGCTCAACCATGTTGGATGATCCATGACAATATAATTTATCTCAGATGTAAGAAAACATAACCCATTACGTTGTCTTCCTTGTCCAACGTCAACTCTTTAGCATGTCATATTTTAATGAGTGCTCACAATTATAAAAGATGTCCAAGATAGTGTATTTATATGTGAAGACCTCTCTTTCTTTATTACTTCCTATTAATTGCAACGATGACCAAAACTATGTTTGTCAACTCTCAACAACTTGTATTCATCATACTTTTTCTATGTGAGCTCATTACTCTCCATAAGATCCATATGATCTCTTTGTTTCCTTTTTTATTTATTTCTCTTTTCTTTTATTCACTTAGGATCATGGCAAAATAATCAAGCCCTTGACTCAACACTAATATTTATTATATATAGCTCACGGACTCGATTACATAGAGGGATCATAAAGCAAAACTCAAAACTAGATCATGCCATAAACTTTATTCTACTAGATCAAGATATTACCAAAAGGATCGAACTAAGAAAAACGGTAAAGATAAAAGTGATGGTGATACGATACCGGGGCACAGCCCCAAGCTTGGTAGTTGCCAAGGGGAGTGCCCATACTAGATACTCAATTCTTCTTTGTTGGTGGAGAAGGTGATGGTTTTGTTGATGGCGTAGGTTTCTTCCTTAATTTATGCTTGAGGACAAAGTTTTGGTCCCTTAGGTCATCGATCTCCTACTCCAGGCTCAGTATCTTTTTGCATAGTTCCTGCTTGTTTTCCTGCAAGAGGCGGGAAGGGATAAACTCCATCGTAGGTTTCTTTACTCTATCCGGGAGGCTTGACCTTTTGAACTCCACATGCATGTCCCCAGGTTGAGGTAATGGGACTTCATCTTCTTCTGAGCTCGTTTCCTCCCTTCCCTTGGTTTCATAGTCCTCTTCTTCTTCCGTAGTCCAACCACAATGCTCCACATCCCCATAGACCTTAGGATCTGCAAGGTAATCAGCCACATAGCTTTCTCCTTCCGAATCCTAGGACGACATGTTGCTCTAATCTGCAGCCGGACAGCTCGAAACAAAACCAGAGAATATTGGCATGATACAGGAGTCAAAACCTTTGGGAGATTATATAATGAATTTTTACCGACCAAATTACGTGTCATGTAAGAAACAGAGTCCGGAGAGAGCACGAGGTGCCCACGAGGTAGGGGGCGCGCCCAATAGGGTAGGGCGCACCCTCCACCCTCGTGGAGGCCTCGTGTCCTTCCTGGACTGCTTCTTATTTTTCTATTTTTCTAAATATTCCAAAACGGAGAAATATTGCCTTAAAAATTGTTTTGGAGTCGGTTTACTTACCGTACCACATACCTATTCCTTTTCGAAGTCTGAAATGTTCAGGAAAGTGTCCCTTGTGTATTCCTCCAGGGTTACGGTTTCAATAACATTGGTTTCAACATTTATGGGATTACCTGAGATATAATGTTTGATTCTTTGACCGTTCACCACCTTCGGGTTTGTGCCTTCGAAGTTGTTGATTTTTATGGCACCGGAAGAATAGACCTCCTCGATAACGTAAGGACCTTCCCATTTAGAGAGAAGTTTTCCTGAAAAAAATCTTAAACAAGAGTTGTATAGCAATACATAATCACCTACATTAAACCCATGCTTTTGTATCCTTTTATCATGCCATCTTTTATCTTTTTCTTTAAACAACTTGGCATTTTCGTACGCTTGGGTTCTCCATTCATCGAGTGAGCTAATATCAAATAACCTCTTCTCACCGGCAAGTTTAAAATCATAATTGAGCTCTTTAATAGCCCAATATGCCTTGTGTTCTAGTTAGAGAGGTAAGTGACATGCTTTTCCATAAACCATTTTATACGGAGACATGCCCATAGGATTTTTATATGCAGTTCTATAGGCCCATAATGCATCATCAAGTTTCTTGGACAAATTCTTTCTAGATCTATTAACAGTCTTTTGCAAAATTAATTTGAGTTCTCTATTGCTCAATTCTACTTGAACACTAGACTGTGGGTGATAAGGAGATGCAATTCTATGATTAACATCATATTTAGCAAGCATTTTACGGAAAGCACCATGAATAAAATGTGAACCACCATCAGTCATTAAATATCTAGGGACTCCAAATATTGGAAAAACAACTTCTTTAAGCATTTTAATAGAAGTTGTAATAGCTTCTACCCACTTAGTAACGTAATCAACAGCAACTAAAATATGTGTATAACCATTAGAGGCAGGAAAAGGTCCCATATAGTCAAAGCCCCAAACATCAAATGGTTCATAACGAGTGAATAGTTCATAGGAATTTCTTGATGTCTACTAATATTACCAATTCTTTGACATTCATCACAAGATAAGACAAACTTACAGGCATCCTTGAAGAGAGTATGCCAATAAAAACCAGATTGCAATACCTTGTGTGCAGTTCTATCTCTAGCGTGGTGTCCTCCATAAGCTTCAGAGTGACACTTGCGTAGGATCTATTCCTGTTCATGCTCAGGTACACAATGTCTAATAACACCATCTACTCCTTCTTTATAAAGATGTGGGTCATCCCAAAAGTAATGTCTCAAATCATAGAAGAACTTTTTCTTTTGCTGGTATGTGAAACTAGGTGGTAAGAATTTGGCAACAATGTAATTAGCATAATCAGCATACCATGGAGCAGTATGAGAAGAATTTATGACATTTAATTGCTCATCAGGAAAGCTATCATCAATAGGTAGTGGGTCATCAAGCACATTTTCTAACCTAGACAAGTTGTCCGCAACGGGGTTCTCAGCTCTCTTTCTATCAACAATATGTAAATCAAATTCTTGTAGCAAGAGAACCCATCTAATAAGTCTAGGTTTAGCATCTTTCTTTTCCATAAGATATTTAATAGCAGCATGATCAGTGTGAATAGTTACTTTAGAATCAACAATATAAGGTCTGAACTTATCACAAGCAAATACAACTGCTAAGAATTCTATTTCAGTAGTAGCATAATTTCTTTGAGCATTGTCTAGGGTTTTACTAGCATATTGAATAACATTTAATTTCTTATCAACTCTTTGCCCTAGAACATCACCTACAGCATAATCACTAGCATCACACATAATTTCAAAGGGTAAATTCCAATCAGGTGACTGAACAATAGGTGCAGAGATCAATGCTTTCTTAAGTATTTCAAATGCTTCTACACAATCATTATCAAAGACAAATGGTATATATTTTTGTAATAAATTAGTCAGAGGCCGAGAAATTTTTGAGAAGTCCTTAATGAACCTCCTATAAAATCCGGCGTGTCCAAGGAAACTTCTTATACCTTTGATGTCCTTGGGGCATGGCATCTTTTCAATAGCATCAACCTTGGCTTTATCAACTTCAATACCTCTTTCAGAAACTTTATGCCCCAAGACAATACCTTCATTAACCATAAAGTGGCACTTTTCCCAATTCAAGACAAGATTAGTTTCTTCACATCTTTGCAAAACTCGATCAAGGTTGCTCAAGCAATCATCAAAAGAAGATCCATAGACGGAGAAATCATCCATGAAAACCTCACAAATCTTTTCACAAAAGTCAGAGAATATAGCCATCATGCATCTTTGAAAGGTAGCAGGTGCATTACATAAACCTCTATTGCAAGCATCCGCGACTACAACAAAAATATTAAGGTAAACCTAACCATAGCATGAAACATATGGATCCAAATCAGCCCCTTACGAAGCAACGCATAAACTAGGGTTTAAGCTTCTGTCACTCTAGCAACCCATCATCTACTTATTACTTCCCAATGCCTTCCTCTAGGCCCAAATAATGGTGAAGTGTTATGTAGTCGACGTTCACATAACACCACTAGAGGAGAGACAACATACATCTCATCAAAATATTGAACGAATACCAAATTCACATGACTACTAATAGCAAGACTTCTCCCATGTCCTCATGAACAAACGTAACTACTCACAAAGCATAATCATGTTCATAATCAGAGGGGTATTAATATGCATATAGGATCTGAACATATGATCTTCCACCAAATAAACCAACTAGCATCAACTACAAGGAGTAATTAACACTACTAGCAACCTACTAGTACCAATCCCGGACTTGGAGACAAGAATTGGATACAAGAGATGAACTAGGGTTTGAGAGGAGATGGTGCTAGTGAAGATGTTGATGGAAATTGCCCTCTCTCGATGAGAGGAGCGTTGGTGATGATGATGGCGATGATTTCCCCCTCCCGGAGGGAGGTTTCCCCGGCAGAACAGCTCTGCCGGAGCCCTAGATTGGATCCGCCAAGGTTCCGCCTCGTGGCGGCGGAGTTTCGTCCGAGGAGATGGCTTATGATTTTTCCTCATCAAAAGACTTCATATAGCAGAAGATGGCCATCGGAGGGCCACCAGGGGGCCCATGAGGTAGGGGGGCGCGCCCCCCACCCTCGTGGGCAGGGTGACCCCCCTGGTGAACTTCTTGCGCTCAGTATTTTTTATATATTCTGAAAACGTCTTCCGTGAAGTTTCAGGACTTTTGGAGCTATGCAGAACAGGTCTCTAATATTTGCTCCTTTTCCAGCCCAGAATCCCAGCTGCCGACATTCTCCCTCTTTATGTAAACCTTGTAAAATAAGAGAGAATAGGCATAAGTATTGTGACATAATGTGTAATAACAGCTCATAATGCAATAAATATCGATATAAAAGCATGATGCAAAATGGACGTATCAACTCCCCCAAGCTTAGACCTCGCTTGTCCTCAAGCGAAAGCCGAAATCGAAAAACATGTCCACATGTTTAGAGATAGAGGTGTCGATAAAAGTAAAATACGGACATGAGGGCATCATGATCATTCTTAGAACAGCAACTTACATAATTCTTGTCATATGATTTCTTATGCTAGAGTAATAATTCAATCACAATTTCAATTATGAATCGTAAACTTCATTGAAAACTAACAAACTATAATCTCAGTCATTGGAGCAATTGCAATTTATCATAACATATGAAAGAGTCAATATATAAGAGCTTTTCAACAAGTCCACATACTCAACTATCATATAGTCTTTCACAATTGCTGACACTCACGCAATACTTATGGGTATGGAGTTGTAATCGGACACAGAGAAAGATAGGGGCTTATAGTTTTGCCTCCCAACGTTTTACCTCAAGGGTGATGTCAACAATAATAGTTCATGAAAACTCACATCCAATTAGCCATATATACCAGGATCTTTCCAGCATATTGTGCTTGCCAAAGGATAAAATGTAAAAAGGAAGGGTGAAGATCACCATGACTCTTATGTAAGGTGGGAGATAAAAGTAAACGATAGGCCCTTCGCAGAGGGAAGAAGAGGTTGTCATGCGCTTTTATGGTTGGATGCACAAAATCTTAATGCGAAAGAACGTCACTTTATATTGCCACTTGTGATATGGACCTTTATTATGCAGTCTGTCGCTTTTATTTCTTCCATATCACACGATCGTATAAAGCTTATTTTCTCCCACACTAATAAGTCATACATATTTAGAGAGCAATTTTTATTGCTTGCACCGATGACAACTTACTTGGAGGATCTTACTCAATCCATAGGTAGGTATGGTGGACTCTCATGGCAAAACTGTTTTATGGGTATTTGGAAGCACAAGTAGTATCTCTACTTAGTGCGATGAATTTGGCTAGCATGAGGGGGAAAGGCAAGCTCAACCATGTTGGATGATCCATGACAATATAATTTATCTCAGATGTAAGAAAACATAACCCATTACGTTGTCTTCCTTGTCCAACGTCAACTCTTTAGCATGTCATATTAATGAGTGCTCACAATCATAAAAGATGTCCAAGATAGTATATTTATATGTGAAGACCTCTCTTTCTTTATTACTTCCTATTAATTGCAACGATGACCAAAACTATGTTTGTCAACTCTCAACAACTTTTATTCATCATACTTTTTCTATGTGAGCTCATTACTCTCCATAAGATCCATATGATCTCTTTGTTTCCTTTTTTATTTATTTCTCTTTTCTTTTATTCACTTAGGATCATGGCAAAATAATCAAGCCCTTGACTCAACACTAATCTTTATTATATATAGCTCACGGACTCGATTACAGAAGGGTCTGGTGGAGGCCCTGATGCAGAAGTTTCGCGCCTTCGCCCCCGCGTCTTCGACCGGCGGTACAGGTGAAGGCGACGCCACCCAGGAGGGGGCGCCTCTTGCGGGCGCCGGCGGTGTCCAGGGATGAATTGCTTGCAGCTCCTTTCCTGTTTAAACTCCTGCAGCATGTACTGTGCCTCGTGGAGGCGTTTAAGCTTGTGTTTGATACTCGGAGAACACTAGGTCTTGTAATATTTGCTTTGGGATTTTGCGATTTCCTTCCCATTTCCTTTACGTTCTACGTCGGTAGAGCCCGACCCCGCTCATACCTCAGCCGCCATTGGGCCGACCGGATCACCAGGACGGATCATGGAGTGAGGGGCTATGTGGTCAGTTAGGCTCCTGAGTCGCGATGCTCAGGATTCCCCCTTGACATGCAAACAGCTTGTGGAAAGGAGGTGCAAGGGTAGGTCTAGTGTTCTACGCAGGGCCCGACCCCGCGCATACCTCAGCCGCCATTGGCCGACCGGATCACCAGGACAGACCAAGGATTGAGGGGCTACGTGGTCAGTTAGGCTCCGGAGTCGCGATGTTCATGAGTCCCCCTTGACGTTCAAACGACCTTCGTACCTTAGCTCCGCTTGGGAGGGCGCGTGATGATCAGGTCCGAGGGACCTGGCGGGGTAGCGTACGCTTGGGTGTGACCCGAGCGCAGCCCTCGTGCCAACTCCCTCGCACGACTCTCCCGAGGGGAGGTGTTGCGATGAGGCCAGACACCGAGCCCGAAGGCTCCCTGAGGTTGGTACGGCCGTGAGGCCGCCCTCAGTTGTTTATCACCAGGACGGACCATGGTGCTTCCGCACTTGCACGGGCATAGCCGCTCCTCGGCAGTGTCGACTGCCAGCACGGAGCATGGTGCTTCCACTGGTACGTGGGAGGGGACTCCCTACTGTGGAGAGCCCCCGGGGCGTGTATAGCCCCGCCTTGACACGTGGCTTGCACGGCAGGGCTGGAGGAGGTGTATCTAGGCACTCGTGATCCAGCACGGGACTTGCGAGGCCCTACCTCAAGGCGAGTTGAGCCTGGTCTTGATTCTTGATGGCTATGGCGGTCCTGCGAGATGGTTAGACAACCCGCGCCGAAAGGATTTCCTGAGGCTATCGCACGAGAAGGCCAAGCACCAACGACCCCAGGAGGTGACGTGAACGGGGTCGGCCCGCCAGACAAAGCTCAGCCGTTGGATTTATCGACGCTGCAGGGACGGGCCCGAGCACAGATGCCGTGCCTAGCCTTCTTATGCGAAGGATCCTGAAGAAAGACAATCGGCACGCGGCTCCCTTGGTGGGTGATAATCAAGTAGGTGATAACCATAGATGGATTATGCATGAGAAGCAAACTGGCTCAGGTAAACACAGGAACGATATATGCCACTGGGTCGGACCCGAGCGGCCTGGGGATGATGCTGCCCGAGGGGCACTCCCAGCAGAGTGAACTGAAGATGCAAGTAGATACATGCCGCAGGGACGGACCCACGCGGCCTGGGGATGATGCAGCCCAGGGGGCGCTCCTAGCTAAATGAATTTGGAAAGATGTCACCTAGTTTGGTTGCCGGAGGGGTGTTGGGGTAGTTGAAGACGCATAGCGAAGAAGTCGCCCCTCACGAGCCGCCGGGGCCCCAAGCCTTGGGAGGCTCTGGAGGCTCGAGCGGCCTCCGGAGGACCGTCTCCATCTCCGCCAAGACTGCATGATGTCTGTCCTTCTGACCAGCCATGACGCTCCGCAGGTTGCATTGGAAGGCAGCAGCCACGCTCGACAGGCCGAACGGCATGCGAACGTAGTTGTGAGGTGGACCCTCGTAGCGTCCAATACGCGAAGGTCAGAAGCGCTCCTGAGATGTGGACCGGTTGAGCCCTGGGATGTCGATGCAGACGCGCAGCTCACCACCCTCGCCTGGGTGGGGAGCAACGCCAGGTGGGCGGCGGTCGCCGCGTATTGCTCTTGCTTCCTGAAGCTCCTGAGATGCCTTGTCAATGAACTTCTGGGCACCAGGCGCTCTTGCCTGGCGCCCTCCTGAGGGAAACGTGCCGCGAAGCACGCCTCCTCGTGGTGCCCGAGCGCCTCCCTCGTGATGTTGGCCAGGTCTGAGGCCCTCTCCAGAAGAGAGCCCCCGAGCCCTTCCCGAGGTTGGCGCCGGGCGCGCCTCCCTATGCGAGGGAGAGAGGCTCCCCAGGCGTGGGCGTAGATCCTGAAGTGGTGCCGCTGGAGGTGCCGCTCCCTTGAGGCCCCGCGTGGAGCAGCTGCTTCTTCTTGGGGTTGGCCTCAGGAGAGTACTGCGCTGCATTGCTGTCGGGGTCTTCGAGTGATGCAGCTTGGAAGGCACGCTCAAGGGAGCACACCACGTCTCTTTCTTCGTAGGGTATGGTGATGATTCCGTCGCTTCCGCGCATCTTGAGGACGTTGTAGCCATGGTGGGCGACTGCCATGAATTTGGCCAGCGCTGGGTACCCGAGGATGGCATTGTACGGCAGACAGATGTGGGCGACGTCGAAGTCGATGAGCTCGGAGTGGTAGTTGTCGCGTTGACCAAAGGTGACAGGGAGACGAACTTGCCCTATCGGGGTGGTAGAGCCGTCAGTCACTCCTGAGAAAGGCTTGGTAGGCTGGAGTTGATCGTATGGCACTTGAAGGCTGTCGAAAGTCTCGACGGACAGGACATTAAGCCCTGCGCCACCGTCGATGAGGGTCTTGGTGACTTGGACATTGCTGATGATGGGTGAACAGAGCATCGAGAGAACGTCGGCTGTTACCGCGCACTTGAGATGGTCTACCGAGCTAAAGGTGATGGCGTACTTGGACCATCTGAGCGGGCGTGTGGCCTCGAGCTTGGGGAGGATTGTGTTCACCTCACGATCAAACTGCTTGAAGACTCATTGAGAGGCTGGGGCTTGAGCTCCGCCCAAGATGCAGGCGATAGCTCGCGGCTCTTGGAAGCCCCCGGCCCCCTCGTCCTGTTGATGGTCATCATTCCATCTTGGCGGCGGCAGCGGAGGGAGACCAGGGTTGCCCCGAGGACGGTCCTCACGAGACTGGTCCCTCCAGGCGTCCTCACAAGGTTGGTCCTGCCAACGATCCTCGTGAGGTTGGTCGCGCCACTCCTGGCGGGGCCCACGGTCGTCCCAACGTCCTCCACCACGTCCACCTCCTTGGCCGTAGCCCCGGTCGTTGCGCTCGAGGCGTTGACCGAAGCATCCATCTCGAATGGCCCTGAGCTCTTGACAGTCATTAGTGTTGTGCGTGCGCACGTTGTGGAAGGCGCAGAACATGTGGCTGCCCTTGGACGACTCGGGAAGATCTCGGCCGCTCTTGGTGTCTGGTTCCGCTGCGAGCACGGCCACTCCTTTGCGCTTCACGTCCTTAGCCTTGGCCTTCTCCCCCTCTGGATTCGCAGCAGGGAGCTCGAGGAGGGAGAGGCGCCCCTGCTCAGCTCTTGCACACTTGGTCGCGATGTTGAACAACTCCAAGGTCGTGCACAACTCTTCATGGATGGCGAGCTCCTCCTTCATCTTGACGTCGAGGACGCTATCGGAGAACGCTGAGATGATGGCCTTGTCCGTTACCTTGGGGATCTTGATTCGCGTGCTGTTGAAGCGTTGGATGTATTTCTGCAGGGTTTCTCCTGGTTGTTGCTTGATGTGGCGCAGGTCACCCGCGACCGGAGGGCGGTCGCGAGTGCCCTGGAAGTTGGCGATGAAGCGGCCGCGCTTCTCGTCCCAGGAGGAAATCGAGCATAGGGGCAGGTTCAGGAGCCATGAGCGGGCGTCGTCCTTGAGAGCCATGGGAAACAAGTTCGCCATGACCTTTTCGTCGTCGTTGGCCGCTTCGATGCTCAGCTCGTAGAGCTACAGAAACTCCGCAGGGTCGGGGGTGCCGTCGTAGCGAGGAGGCACATCTGGCTTGAACTTGCCCAGCCAGACGACGCTACGCAACTCAGGAGTGAAGGCGCGGCAGCCCGCCGTGGCCACCGCGGCCCGTCATGGAGGCAGAGCTTGGTCGTGGTGCCCCTGCGTCGCCACAGCACGCGGCGCATGGCCCTGTCGCAGCAAGCAATCCTGGCGCAGCGGAGCTAGGAGTGGTGGAGCGTTTCCTTGTGGACGGGGAATCTCTTGGCAGCTTCCTTCTTCGTGCGCGGGCACGTGGCACGGTGGGTCGCGCCGCTGGGCCGCGTATCTTGGAGCAAGGATGCCGTCTTGACGCAGGGGAGGCTGAGGTGCTCCCTGAGCCGCATGCCTCGGCGCAAGGGTGCCATCTTGTTGCGGAGGAGGCGGAGGCGCTCCGTGATACACATCGCCCGCGGCTGGGGGCGGGCGAGGCAGCGAGAGGGACGATGCAGGAGAGCCTCCCGCGGTGCTGACAAGCTCGGCGATGCGGTCTAGCCAGTCCTCGTAGAGGTCATCGACTGGACGGCAGCGCAGGAGCTTGCGTGCCATGAGTAGCGCGGCCTGCGCATCCATGGGTGCGCGGCGAGCGTGAGATGACGAGCCGGCCGAAGTCAATGACGGGGTGGTGGTGTGGCCATCACGGTGCACAGAGGGATGCAGCAAAGAGGCTTGCTGTTCGTTTGCCGCCGGACCGGTGACGGCGTTGGCGGCGGGTGATGGAGAACGACGGGGAGGCCCGCCTACTGGGGTCGTCTGAGCGACACGGGCGGCGAGAGCGGCCCGGTGCTCCGAGCGAGCCCGGCAAGCGTCGGCCATGAGCATGGTGGAGTGACAAAGCATGGGTCGACAAAGAAGAAGGCTTCGGTGGCCCCCTACCTGGCGCGCCAAATGTCGAATTTTGGGTTCCGGCAAAACCCTTGAGGTTCGAACACTTGGGTGCACACGAAGATCTCCCCCTCTAGCTCGCGCACTCAACGATCTCATGGCCTAACTCGACGGACCCAAAGAACACGAGACACAAGATTTATACTGGTTTGGGCCACCGTTGTGGTGTAATACCCTACTCCGGTGTGGTGTGGTGGATTGCCTCTTGGGCTGTGGATGAACAGTTACAAGGGAAGAACAGCCTCCTGAGGAGAGGTGTTCTTGTGTTTGGTGAGCTTGTGTGGTTCAGGATGATCTGGATCATCTCCCCGTTATGGTGGTGGCTAGTCCTATTTATAGAGGCCCTGGTCCTCTCCTCAAATATTGAGCGGGAAGGGATCCCACAACGGTCAAATTCGAAGGGAGACAACTAGTACAAGTTATCTTGACAAAAGTAGTCTTCGCCTGCCAAAGGCTCTGGTGGTGACACCGTCTTGGGCTCCATGGTGACCTCCTTCCTGTCGTCCTGCTGGTCTTGGTCTTGTTGCACCGATATGGAAACCTTTGCCTGATGCCTCGAGACTCCTCGCCTGCGCTTGCCCCTTTAGCACCAAAGAGGAAAAGAGGACATTGTGCGCGCTTGCGCCCGCCTGGTCTTGATCGTCATGGCTTGCGTCATTGGAACCTCGCGAGGTTCACCTTGCCTTGATCTCTCTGCACCTCGCGAGCCAGCCTGGTGAGGCCGCCCCTAAGGAGGTCTTGCATCGTCCACCTCGCGAGGGTCTTGGGTGTTTGCTGGTGAAGATGGGTCATACGGGGCCACTGGAGGAGCTACGCTACGGGCCGCAGGCAGGCAAGTCTGGGGACCCCTGTTCCCAGAATGCCGACAGTTGAAGACTTTGTAGGCATGCGAGTCTTTTCCGTAACCAAGCATAAAACCCTCATGTGCTTTCAGTGCAAATTTGGAATTGTGATGTGGATCTCTAATCTAGCATTTAGCACCGAAGACTTTGAAATAACTTACATTGGGCTTTTTGTCAGCAAGGAGATCATATGGAGTCTTCTTGAGGAATTTATGAAGATATACCCGATTGATGATGTGACAAGCATTATCAATTACTTCAGGCCACCATCGATGAGGTGTCTTGTATTCATCGAGCATAGTGCGGGCCATCTCAATGAGTGTCCTGTTCTTGCGCTTAGCAATTCCATTTCACTAAGGAGTATAAGGAGCAGATAGCTCATGAGTAATACCAAGTTCATCAAGATAGTCATCAAGGCCTATATTCTTCAACTCGATGTCGTTGTCGCTTCTAATATGCTTGATCTTGATGCCATAATTCATCATGGCACGATTAGCGAACCATCCGAAGACACCCTGCACTTCAGTCTTGAAGGCAATGATATGCACCCAAGTGTAACAAGAATAATCATCAACTATGACGAATCCATAAAGTGATACTGCATTGGTTAGAGTGTCATAATGAGTAGGACCAAACAGATCCATATTAAGTAATTCAAAGGGATGAGTAGTGGTCATGATTGTCTTCCCAAAGTGCTTGGATCTTGTCATATTTCCGGCCTCACAAGCACCGCAAAGGTGATCTTTGACGAATTTGACGCCCTCGACGCCAATGATGTGCTTCTTCTTGACGAGTGTGCTCAAATTCCTCATGCCAGCATGTCCAAGTTGTCGATGCTATAGCCAACACTCTGAAGCTTTTGCCACTAGACACGTGGCCGATTGAGGACCTAGAGAGAAATCTACAATCTATAAGCCACCTCTCCTAAAGCCTTCTAAGACTCTGGACTTGTCAGATTCCATTAGCACAATGCATCTATATTTGCCAAAGATGACAATCATATCAAGATCACAAAGCACTGAGACATACATGAGGTTGTATCCTAGGGACTCGGCAAGCATCACTTTTTCCATTTGTCGATCCTTTGAGATAGAAACCTTACCTAGATCAAATACCTTGCTTTTTTCCTTTATCAACGTAGGTGATATGCTTCAGAGAGATGGGGCAAGGGGAGCATTGGTGAGGAGATTCCTGTCACCAGTCATGTGATTGGTGAAGCCACTATCCAAAACCCATTTAGTAGCTTTTGGGGTATCATCTTGTAGAAGCATTAGTCTCACTTACAAATTCATATACTTCAGTTGAAGAATATGATGATCAATTTTGTCAGTGAATTTCATCAGTAAGCATATAACTAGCAGCATGGGGATGTGTGAAATGAGGAATTCATTTCATCATGATTAGCTTGCATCCCAACAAGCATTATGTCAGGCTTTCAGCAAATTCATCAAATATTTATTGTGTCTGAAGACTGCTACCTCTTGAGCATGCGTTGGTTTTCCCTTGAAGAGGAAAGGGTGATGCAGCAAAGTAGCGTAAGTATTTCCCTCAGTTTTTGAGAACCAAGGTATCAATCCAGTAGGAGACTACACGCAAGTCCCTCGTACCTGCACAAACAATCAAGAACCTTGCAACCAACGCGATAAAGGGGTTGTCAGTCCCTTCACGGCCACTTGCAAAAGTGAGATCTGATAAATATAATAAGATAAATATTTTTGGTATTTTTGTTCTATAGATTGACAAGTAAAGATTGCAAAATAAACGGCGACAGAAATAGCTAGTTGACGGGAAAATAATATAATGGATAATAGACCCGGGGGCCATAGGTTTCACTAGTGGCTTCTCTCAAGATAGCATAATCTACAGCGGGTGAACAAATTACTGTCGAGCAATTGATAGAAAAACGCATAGTTATGATAATATCTAGGCATGATCATGTATATAGGCATCACATCTGTGATAAGTAGACTGAAGCGATTCTGCATCTACTACTATTACTCCACACATCGACCGCTATCCAGCATGCATCTAGAGTATTAAGTTCATAAGAACAGAGTAATGCATTAGGCAAGATGACATGATGTAGAGGGATAAACTCAAGCAATATGATATAAACCCCATCTTTTAATCCTCGATGGCAACAATACAATACGTGCCTTGCTGCCCCTGCTGTCACTGGGAAAGGACACCACAAGATTGAACCCGAAGCTAAGCACTTCTCCCATTGCAAGAAAGATCAATCTAGTAGGACAAACCAAACTGATAATTTGAAGAGACTTGCAAAGATATTTAAATCATGCATAAAAGAATTCAGAGAAGAACCAAATATTGTTCATAGACAATCTTGATCATAAACCCACAATTCATCGGATCTCGACAAACACACCGCAAAAAGAATTACATCGAATAGATCTCCAAGAGAATCAAGGAGAACTTTGTATTGAGATCCAAAGAGAGAGAAGAAGCCATCTAGCTAATAACTATGGACTCGAAGGTCTGTGGTAAACTACTCACACATCATCGGAGAGGCTATGGTGTTGATGTAGTAGCCCTCCGTGATCGACTCCACCTCCGGCGGAGCACCGAAAAAGGCCCCAAGATAGGATCCCACGGGCACAGAAGGTTGCGGTGGTGGAAATAGGGTTTCGTGGTGCTCCTGGATGTTTTCAGGGTATATGAGTATATATATAGGTGCAAGAAGTAGGTCATTGGAGCTGCGACGGGCCCACGAGGGTGGGGGGCACGCCCACCCCCTGGGGCACACCCTCCTGCCTCGTGGCTTCCTCGCTGCTTCCTTGACGTCCACTCCAAGTCTTCTGGATTGCATTTGTTCCAAAAATGATCCTTACGAAGCTTTTATTCCGTTTGGATTCCGTTTGATATTCCTTTTCTACGAAACACTGAAACAAGCAAAAAAAACAACAATTTGCACTGGGCCTTCGGTTAATAGATTAGTCCCAAAAATAATATAATAGTGAATAATAAAGCCCACTAAACATCCAAAACAGATAATATAATAGCATGGAACAATCAAAAATTATAGATACGTTGGAGACGAATCAAACATCCCCAAGCTTAATTCTTGCTTGTCCTCGATTAGGTAAATGATAAAAGTAGAATTTTTGATTTGGAATGCTTCCTAACAAAATTTTCAAAGTAATTCTCTTTATTGTGGCATGAATGTTCAGATCCGAAAGATTCAAGATAAAAGTTTAATATTGACATAAAAATAATAATACTTCAAACATACTAACTAAGCAATTATGTCTTCTAAAAATAACATGGCCAAAGAAAGTTATCCCTACAAAATCATATAGTCTGGCTATGCTCTATCTTCACCACACAAAATATTTAAATCATGCAAAACCCCGATGACAAGCCAAGCAATTGTTTCATACTTTTGACGTTCTCAAACTTTTTCAATCTTCACGCAATACATGAGCATGAGCCATGGATATAGCACTATAAGTGGAATAGAATGGTGGTTGTGGAGAAGACAAAAAAGGAGAAGATAGTCGCACATCAACTAGACGTATCAATGGGCTATGGAGATGCCCATCAATAGATATCAATGTGAGTGAGTAGGGATTGCCATGCAATGGATGCACTAGAGCTATAAGTGTATGAAAGATCAAAAAGAAACTAAGTGGGTGTGCATCCAACTTGCTTGCTCACGAAGACCTAGGGCATTTTGAGGAAGCCCATCATTGGAATATACAAGCCAAGTTCTATAATAAAAAATTCCCACTAGTATAGGAAAGTGACAACATAGGAGACTCTCTATCATGAAGATCATGGTGCTACTTTGAAGCACAAGTGTGGTAAAAGTATATTAGCATTGCCCTTTCTCTCTTTTTCTCTCTCTCTCTTTTATTTGGGCCTTTTCTCCCCTTTTTTGGCCTCTTCTTTTTCTCTTTTTTCTTTTTTTGTCCGGAGTCTCATCCCGACTTGTGGGGGAATCATAGTCTGCGTCATCCTTTCCTCACTGGGACAATGCTCTAATAATGATGATCATCACACTTTTATTTACTTACAACTCAAGAATTACTACTTGATACTAGAACAAAAATATGACTCTATGTGAATGCCTCCGGTGGTGTACTGGGATATGCGATGAATCAAGAGTGACATGTATGAAAGAATTATGAATGATGACTTTGCCACAAATACAATGTCAACTACATGATCATGCAAAGCAATATGACAATGATGAAGCATGTCATAATAAACGGAACGTTGGAAAGTTGCATGGCAATATATCTCAGAATGGCTATGGAAATGCCATAATAGGTAGGTATGGTGGCAGTTTTGAGGAAGATATATGGTACCGGCGAAAGTTGCGCAGTACTAGAGAGGCTAGCAATGGTGGAAGGGTGAGAGTGTGTATAATCCATGGACTCAACATTAGTCATAAAGAACTCACATACTTATTGCAAAAATCTATTAGTTATCGAAACAAAGTACTACGCGCATGCTCCTAGGGGAAGAGATTGGTACGAAAAGACCATCACTCGTCCTCGACCGCCACTCATAAGGAAGACAATCAATAAATAAATCATGCTCCGACTTCATCACATAACGGTTCACCAAACGTGCATGCTACGGGAATCACAAACTTTAACACAAGTATCTCTCAAATTCACAACTACTCAACTAGCATGACTCTAATATTACCATCTTCATATCTCAAAACAATCATCAAGTATCAAACTTCTCATAGTATTCAATGCACTTTGTATGGAAGTTTTTATTATACCCATCTTGGATGCCTATCATATTAGGACTAATTTTATAGCCAAAGCAAATTACCATGATGTTCTAAAAGACTCTCAAAATGATATAAGTGAAGCATGAGAGATTAATAATTTCTATAAAATAAAACCACCACCGCGCTCTTAAAAATATATAAGTGAAGCACTAGAGCAAAAATTATCTAGCTCAAAGATATAAGTGAAGCACATAGAGTATTCTAATAAATTTTGATTCATGTGTGTCTCTCCAAAAGGTGTGTACAGCAAGGATGATTGTGGTAAACTAAAAAGCAAGGACTCAAATCATACAAGACGCCCCAAGCAAAACACATATCATGTGGTGAATAAAAATATAGCCTCAAGTAAAGTTACCGATGGACGAAGACGAAAGAGGGGATGCCTTCCGGGGCATCCCCAAGCTTAGGCTTTTGGTTGTCCTTTAATTTTACCTTGGGGTGCCATGGGAATCCCCAAGCTTAGTCTCTTGCCACTCCTTATTCCAAAATCCATCAAATCTTTACCCAAAACTTGAAAACTTCACAACACAAAACTTAACAGAAAATCTCATGAGCTCCATTAGTATAAGAAAACAAACCACCACTTCAAGGTATTGTAATGAACTAATTCTTTATTTATATTGGTGCTAAACCTACTGTATTCCAACTTCTCTATGGTTCATACCCCCCGATACTAGCCATAGATTCATCAAAATAAGCAAACAACACACGAAAAACAGAATCTGTCAAAAACAGAACAGTCTGTAGTAATCTGTAGGTTTCAAATACTTCTGTAACTCCAAAAATTCTACCAAATTAGGAAGACCTAAATAATTTTTATATTGACCTACTGCAATTTGAATCAGTATTTAATCGCTCTCTGGTTAAAAATGAAAATTATTATCGTGAGCACATACTTTCTGTTTTTTTCAGCAAGATCAAACAACAATCATCCAAGAAGATCCTAAAGGCTTTACTTGGCACAAACACTGATTAAAACATAAAAAACACAATCATAAAAGAGGATAGATGATTTATTTATTACTAAACAGGAACAAAAAACAAGAAACAAAAATAAAATTGGGTTGCCTCCCAACAAGCGCTATCGTTTAATGCCCCTAGCTAGGCATAAAAGCAAGAATTGATCTAGGTATTGTCATCTTTGGTTGGGAAAGAAAAGAGAAAATTTCTTATCTATAGAATTTATCTTTCTTTTTTGAGAAAGCATGTGGCCATTAATGGTGGAAGAAAGATTAATCATGCTACGGAAATTTGCATCTAAGCTAGCCTTCATTTCTTTGATAATTTCATTTTGATAAAAGCACAAAAGAGAGGTGGATTCAACCTTCTCACTCATGGGGTGCCCAAATATAGTTTCCATCTTTTCATAGGTATCTATGGGATCCCCCTCAAGAAAACCTTCTTCAAAAATAGAATCTAAAACTTGCTTGAACGAAGAGGGTAAGCCAACATCAAAGCTTTTTAGGTATATCTCAATTTGATATTGAGGCACATAGCTAGCTCGGATCCTTAATAACCTATCCCAAGCATCTTTTAAAGACTCATCAAGTAAATAAGGAAAAATTTCGGGATCATCTTCATCGAGATTATTCAAACCCTCATTGATAACCCTGATAGGTCTTTCCATAGCATCATTATTTATGAGCCTAGAGAGGACAGAGGGACTATCCAAAGTGTTGGAACCTGGGAGAGAACCCTTATCCCTTTTTGATTCGGACATGGCGAAAGAAAAAAATAAACGGGAAAGAGGCGAATAAAATGGCAAGGGTGAAGTGGGGGAGAGGAAAACGAGAGGCAAATGGCAAATGATGTAATGCGAGGGATAAGAGTTTGTGATGGGTACTTAGTATGTCTTGACTTGTGCTTAGATCTCCCCGACAACGGCGCCAGAAATGGCTAGTTGTCGGGAGATCAAATCTTGACTTGACTTGGTGTAAGCCTCCCTGGCAATGGCGCTAGAAATCCTTCTTGCTACCTCTTTAGCATGCGTTGGTTTTCCCTTGAAGAGGAAAGGGTGATGCAGCAAAGTAGCGTAAGTATATCCCTCGGTTTTTGAGAACCAAGGTATCAATCCAGTAGGAGACTACACACAAGTCCCTCTTACCTGCACAAACAATCAAGAACCTTGAAACCAACGCGATAAAGGGGTTGTCAGTCCCTTCACGGCCACTTGCAAAAGTGATATCTGATAAAGATAATAAGATAAATATTTTTGGTATTTTTGTTGTATAGATTGAAAAGTAAAGATTGCAAAATAAACGGCGACAGAAATAGCTAGTTGACGGGAAAATAATATAATGGAGAATAGACCCGGGGGCCATAGGTTTCACTAGTGGCTTCTCTCAAGATAGCATAATCTACAGTGGGTGAACAAATGACTGTCGAGCAATTGATAGAAAAGTGCATAGTTATGAGAATATCTAGGCATGATTGATAACCCACAAGTACAGGGGATCGCAACAGTTTTCGAGGGTAGAGTATTCAACCCAAATTTATTGATTCGACACAAGGGGAGCCAAAGAATATTCTCAAGTATTATCAGCTGAGCTGTCAATTCAACCACACCTGGAAAACTTAATATCTGCAGCAAACTATTTAGTAGCAAAGTAATATGATAGTAGCGGTGACGGTAGCAAAAGTAATAGTATTGGTTTTGTAGTGATTGTAATAGTGGCAATGGAAAAGTAACTAAGCAAAGATCAATATGTGAAAAGCTCGTAGGCAATGGATCAGTGATGGATAATTATGTCGGATGCGATTCCTCATGCAATGGTTATAAAATAGGGTGACACAGAACTAGCTCCAGTTCATCAATGTAATATAGGCATATATTCAGAATATAGTCATACGTGCTTATGGAAAACTTGCATGACATATTTTGTCCTACCCTCTCGTAGCAGCGGGGTCCTACTGGAATCTAAGGGATATTAAGGCCTCCTTCTAATAGAGTACCAGACCAAAGCATTAACACTTAGTGAATACATGAACTCCTCAAACTACGGTCATCACCAGTAAGTATCCCGATTATTGTCACTTCGGGGTTAACGGGTCATAACACATAATAGGTGACTATAGACTTGCAAGATAGGATCAAGAACTCACATATATTCATGAAAACATAATAGGTTCAGATCTGAAATCATGGCACTCGGGCCCTAGTGACAAGCATTAAGCATAGCAAAGTCATAGCAACATCAATCTCAGAACATAATGGATACTAGGGATCAAACCCTAACAAAACTAACTCGATTACATGATAAATCTCATCCAACCCATCACCGTCTAGCAAGCCTACGATGGAATTACTCACGCATGGCGGTGAGCATCATGAAATTGGTGATGGAGGAAGGTTGATGATGACGATGGTGACGGATTCCCCTCTCTGGAGCCCTGAACGGACTCCGGATCAACCCTCCCGGGAGATGTTAGGGCTTGGCGGCGGCTCTGTATCGTATAACGCGATGAATCCTTCTCTCTAATTTTTTTCTCCCCGAACGTGAATATATAAAGTTGGAGTTGAGGTCGGTGGAGCACCAAGGGGCCCACGAGGCAGGGGGCGCGCCCCCACCCTCGTGGACAAGGTGTGGGCCCCCTGGCCTTGATTCTTTTGCCAGTATTTTTTTATATATTCCAGAAATATTCTTTGTTGATTTTCAGGTCATTCCGAGAACTTTTATTTCTGCACAAAAATAACACCATGGCAATTCTGTTGAAAACAGCGTCAGTCCGGGTTAGTTCCATTCAAAGCATGCTAGTTAGAGTCCAAAACAAGGGCAAAAGTGTTTGGAAAAGTAGATACTATGGAGACGTATCAACTCCCCAAAGCTTAAACCTTTGCTTGTCCTCAAGCAATTCAGTTGATAAACTGAAAGTGATAAAGAAAAACTTTTACAAACTCTGTTTGCTCGTGTTGTTGTAAATATGTAAAGCCGGCATTCAAGTTTTCAACAAAGATTATGAACTAACCATATTCACAATAACATTTAGGTCTCATGTTTACTCATATCAATGGCATAATCAACTAGCAAGCCATAATAATAAATCTTGGATGACAACACTTTCTCAAAACAATCATAATATGATATAACAAGATGGTATCTCGCTAGCCCTTTCTGAGACCGTAAAACATAAATGCAGAGCACCCCTGAAGATCAAGAGCTGACTGGAAATTGTAATTCATGGTAAAAGAGATCCAGTCACAGTCATACTCAATGTAAACTAATAATAATACATGCAAATGACAGTGGTGCTATCCAACTGGTGCTTTTTAATAAGAGGATGATGAATCAACATAAAAGTAAATGGATAAGCCCTTCGCAGAGGGAAGCAGGGATTTGTAGAGGTGCCAGAGCTTGATTTTGAAATAGAGATGAATAATATTTTGAGCGGTATACTTTCATTGTCAACATAACAACTGAGAGATCTTGATATCTTCCATGCTACACACATTATAGGCGGTTCCCAAGCAGAATGGTAAAGTTTATACTCCCCCACCACCAACAAGCATCAATCCATGGCCTGCCCGAAACAACGGGTGCCTCCAACTAACAACAATCCCGGGGGAGTTTTGTTTGTAATTATTTTGATATGGTTTAAGCATGGGACTGGGCATCCCGGTGACCAACCATTTTCTCGTGAGTGAGGAGCGGAGTCCACTCCTCTTGAGAATAACCCGCCTAGCATGGAAGATATAGATAGCCCTAGTTGATACATGAGCTATTCGAGCATACAAAACATAATTTTTATTTGAAGGTTTAGAGTTTGGCACATACAAATTTACTTGGAATGGCAGGTAGATACCGCATATAGGAAGGTATTGTGGACTCATATGGAATAACTTTTGGGATTTATGGAGTTGGATGCACAAGCAGTATTCCCGCTTAGTACAAGTGAAGGCTAGAAAGAGACTGGGAAGTGACCAGCTAGAGAGCGGCAACAGTCATGAACATGCATTAAAATTAATCAACACTGAATGCAAGCATGAGCAGGATATAATTCACCATGAACATAAATATTGTGGAGGCTATGTTGATTTTGTTTCAACTACATGCGTGAGCATGTGCCAAGTCAAGCCACTCGAATCGTTCAAAGGATGATACCACCCTATCATACCACATCACAACCCTTTTAATAGCATGTTGGCACGCAAGGTAAACCATTATAAACTCCTAGCAAATTAAGCATGGCATGGGCAACTATAATCTCTAATTGTCATTGCAAACATGTTTCATTCATAATAGGCTGAATCAGGAATGGTGAACTAATCATATTTACAAAAACAAGAGAGGTCGAGTTCATACCATCTTTTCTCACCTCAATCAGTTCATCATATATCGTCATTATTTCCTTTCACTTGCACGACCGAATGGTGTGGATAATAATAGTGCACGTGCATTGGACTAAGCTGGAATCTGCAAGCATTCAATTCAAGGGAGAAGACAAGGTAATATGGGCCCTTTGTTAGATCAACAATAATGCATATAAGAGCCACTCAACACTTTCATTATGGTCTTCTCCTCTCGACCCCCTAAGAAAAGAAAAGAAACAAAACTATTTACATGGGAAAGCTCCCAACAAGCAAAAGAAGATCGAGAAATCTTTTGGGGTTTTCTTTTTAATTACTACTACTACAAGCATGGGAAGTAAACTAGCTAAAAGCTACAACTAATTTTTTTTGTTTTTTTCTTAAGGTTTTTCAAACACACAAGAAGAATGCCAGAAAAGAAAATAAATCAGCATGGATGATACAATGAAAAAGTATGAGCACCGACAACTGGCATGAGTGTGTGAACATGAATGTAATGTCGGTGAGAAATACGTACTCCCCCAAGCTTAGGCTTTTGGCATAAGTTGGTCTATGCCCACGGATCAAAGCTATAGCTGGGGTCGTACTAAGATGCAGCGGTAATTGCCTCATGAGCTGCAGCTTGGAGGCGAGTTGCCTCTGTCCTCCTCTCATACTCGTTCGCCTCCTCCCTGGTTATAATATATCTCCTTTTTGCCTGAAAGTCAAAGAAACCAGGAGCAGGGAGAGCAACATGGACAGTGCGACGTCTGTCAAAGATTAGTCGGTATTGGAGGAACTGTTCGTTCCTCTCAACAAACTGATGACGAACCATAGCATTATAATCTAGATAAGTAGGGGGAAACTCCATATCATTTCCATGTATGGGTACCTCAAGAAAATTAGCTAAACAGGTTGCGTAAATTCCACCGAACAAATATCCATTAATAATGTTATTATGCAACCTACGTGCAACAATGGCCCCCAAGTTATATTGTCTATCTCCTAATACAGCACTCTTGAGAACACTAAGATCTGGAACACACATATGACATGCCTCATCCTTACCTTTTATGCATCTACCTATAAAGAGAGCAAAATAATATATGGCAGGAAAATGAATGCTCCCTATGGTAGCTTGTGTTATTTCTCTAGATTCCCCCACAGTGATACTAGCAAGAAATTCTTTAAATTCAGATTTGCGAGGTTCACTAACACTACCCCACTGCGGGAGTTTACAAGCAGTATTAAAATCTTCTAAGTCCATGGTATAAGATTTATCATAAAGATCAAATAGGATAGTGTGAGAATTGCATGATGATGTAAATTTAAACCTTCTCACAAAGGAATCAGTTAGGTAGTGGTACTAGGGGCACTTATCTGACACAAAGCCCTCAAGTTCAGCGTTATGCACATATGCTTCAAATTCCTCCTTAATTCCTGCTTGGACCATGAAATTTTCCGACGGCCATTCACAAGGCCGCACTTGAGCTTCTCTTGGTAGTTCATAGTCCGGTTCACGTATTGCGGGCCTGGGTCCTTGCTTCTTTGAAGAACCACCTTGGTACATTTTTCTAAACATATTTATTCCTCTGAAAGATTTCTGAAATTTTTAGTGACTCAAAAATAAAAGTGAAGCAAACTCAACAAGATTGATAGCAACTACTCCTACAAGTGCCTAAAGGCTATATCATGCATTAAAACTACTTTTGACCACATAAATTTGACATGCAAGCTCAAGAACAGGGTCACCTAAGCAGCAAAAATTTGCAATAAATAAAGCACTAGAACAAAAACTAATTGGACCATTGGAGGAGTCACATATCAAAGAACAATCCCCCAAAGCAGTTTTGTGAATGGAGCTTTGAGCAAGGAGATCGAAAATGGCAGCAAGATGAGCTAAAACACGGGTTTGAGCTGGTGGATGATTTTTTCTGGAGGAAGACGAAGTGTGTGGGTGCAAGAATAAGTGGAGGGGACCCACGTGGGGTCCATGAGGCAGGGGGCGCGCCCAGGGGGTGGGCGCGCCCTCTACCCTCGTGGCCACATGGTGGGTCCCCCTGGTGTGTTCTCAGTGCCAATAATTCTCAAATATTCTAGAAAAAATCATATTAAATTTTCAGGGCATTTGGAGAACTTTTATTTTTGGGGTATTTTTTATTGCAAGGATAATTCAGAAAACAGACAGAAAATACTATTTCTACTTTATTTAATATAAATAGCAAAAAGTAAAAAGAGGGTACAAAAGGTTGTGCTTTCTAACTTCATCCATCTCATGCTCATCAAAAGGAATCCACTAACAAGGTTGATCAAGTCTTGTTAACAAACTCATTCCGAATCGCATGAAACCGGAGAATTTTCGAATAACACTAGGTTACCTCAACGGGGATATGCACATCCCCAACAATAATAATATCATATTTCTTCTTGATGGTAGGAAGAGGATATTCAAAACCTCCTATAATAATCGTTGAAATTTTTCCAATAGAATTGATACTGTGGACTTGAGGTTGTTTCCTCGGAAAGTGTACCGTATGCTCATTACCATTAACATGAAAAGTGACATTGCCTTTGTTGCAATCAATAACAGCCCCTGCAGTATTCAAGAAGGGTCTTCCAAAGATAATCGACATACTATCGTCCTCGGGAATATCAAGAATAACAAAGTCCGTTAAAATAGTAATGTTTGCAACCACAACAGGCACATCCTCACAAATACCGACTGGTATAGCAGTTGATTTATCAGCCATTTGCAAAGATATTTCAGTAGGTGTCAACTTATTCAAATCAGGTCTACGATATAAAGAGAGAGGCATAACACTAACACCAGCTCCAAGATCACATAAAGTAGTTTTAACATATTTTCTTTTAATGGAGCATGGTATAGTTGGTACCCCTGGATCTCCTAGTTTCTTTGGTATTCCACCTTTAAAAGTGTAATTAGCAAGCATGGTGGAAATTTCAGCTTTCGATATCTTTCTTTTATTAGTAACAATATCCTTCATGTACTTAGCATAAGGGTTCATTTTAAGCATATCAGTCAAACGCATACGCAAAAAGATAGGTCTAATCATTTCAGCAAAGCGCTCAAAATCCTCATCATCCTTTTTTGGATGATTTCGGAGGAAAAGGCATGGGTTTCTGAACCCATGGTTCTCTTTCCTTACAATGCTTCCTAGCAACAAAGTCTCTCTTACCATAACGTTGATTCTTTGATTGTGGGTTATCAAGATCAACAACAGGTTCGATCTCTACATTATTATCATTGCTAGGTTGAGCATCAACATGAACCTCATAATTAACATTATCACTAGGTTCATGTTCATTACCAGATTGTGTTTCAACATCATAAATAAAAATATCATTGGGATTCTCAGGTGTTTGAACAACAGGTTCACTAGAAGCATGCAAAGTCCTATCATTTTTCTTTTTCTGCTTCTTAGAAGAACTAGGTGCATCAACATTAATTCTCTGAGAATCTTGCTCAATTCTCTTAGGATGGCCCTCAGGATACAAAGGTTCCTGAGTCATTTTACCCCCTCTAGTCATAACTCTAACATCATTATCATTTTTCTTATTATTTAATTCATTGAGTAAATCATTCTGATCCTTAAGTACTTGTTCTACTTGAGTGGTAAACATAGAAGCATGTTTAGTAATAAGTTTAAGTTCACCTTTAACTCTAGACATATAATCACTCAAGTGTTCAAGCATATCAGCATTGCGTTTCAATTGTCTACCAACAAAAGCATTGAAGTTTTCTTGTTTAACAATAAAATTATCAAACTCATCTAAGCATTGGCTAGCAGACTTATAATGAGGAATATCACCTTCATCAAATCTATAGAGATAATTTACCTTTACTACCTGTGTCGGGTTATCAAGACCATGTATTTCTTCAATAGGTGGTAAATTCTTAACATCATCGGCTTTAATACCTTTTTCTTTCATAGATTTCTTTGCCTCTTGCGTATCTTCAGGACTGAGAAATAGAATACCCCTTTTCTTCGGAGTTGGCTTAGGAGTTGGTTCAGGAAGTGTCCAATCATTTTCATTACTCAACATATTATTCAATAGCAATTCAGCTTGATGAACTATTCTTTCCCTGAAAACACAACCAGCACAACTATCCAGGTGGTCTCTGGAAGCATCGGTTAGTCCATTATAAAAGATATCAAGTATTTCATTTTTCTTGAGAGGATGATCAGGCAAAGCATTAAGTAATTGGAGAAGCCTCCCCCAAGATTGTGGGGGACTCTCTTCTTCAATTTGCACAAAATTATATATTTCCCTCAAGGCAGCTTGTTTCTTATGAGCGGGGAAATATTTAGCAGAGAAGTAATAGATCATATCCTGGGGACTACGCACACAACCATGATCAAGAGAATTAAACCATATTTTAGCATCACCCTTAATGAGAACGGAAACAACTTAAGGATAAAGTAATAGCGAGTTTTCTCATCATTAGTGAACAGAGTGGCTATATCATTTAATTTAGCAAGATGTGCCACAACAGTTTCAGATTCATAGCCATAAAAAGGATCATATTCAACCAAAATAATTAACTCAGGATCGATAGAGAAATCATAGTCCTTATCAGAAATAAAGATAGGTGAAGCAGCAAAAGCGGGGTCATATTTCATTCTAGCATTCAAGGATTTTTATTTAAGCTTAGCTAATAATTTCTTAAGATCAGATCTATCATTGCAAGCTAAAAAGTCTCTAGCAGTTTCTTCATCCATAACATAACCCTTAGCCACAACAGGCAATTCATATCTAGGGGGAGAATCTTCATCATCACTTTCATCAATATTACCAGTTTCAATAATTTCATTCTCTCTAACCCTAGCAAGTTCTTCATCAAGAAATTCACCTAGTGGCACAGTATTATCAAGCATAGAAGTAGTTTCATCATAAGTATCATGCAAAGCAGAAGTGGCATCATCAATAACACGTGACATATCAGAATGAATAGCAGGAGTAGGTGTCGCAAGTTTACTCAAAATAGAAGGTGAATCAAGTGCAGAGCTAGATGGCAGATCCTTACCTCCCCTCATAGTTGATGGATAAATCTTGGTTTTTTCGTCTTTCAAGTTCCTCATAGTGATCAGCAGATATAAATCCCAAGTGACTCAAAGAATAGAGCTATGCTTCCCGGCAACGGCGCCAGAAAATAGTCTTGATAACCCACAAGTATAGGGGATTGCAATAGGTTTCGAGGGTAGAGTATTCAACCCAAATTTATTGATTCGACACAAGGGGAGCCAAGGAATATTCTCAAGTATTAGCAGCTGACTTGTCAATTCAACCACACCTGGAAAATTTAATATCTGCAGGAAAGTATTTAGTACCAAAGTAATATGATAGTAGCGGTAACGGTAGCAAAATTAATAGTATTGGTTTTGTAGTGATTGTAACAGTGGCAACGGAAAAGTAACTAAGCAAAGATCAATATGTGAAAAGCTCGTAGGCAATGGATCAGTGATGGATAATTATGTCGGATGCAATTCCTCATGGAACGGTTATAACATAGGGTGACACAGAACTAGCTCCAGTTCATCAATGTAATGTAGGCATGTATTCCGAATATAGTCATACGTGCTTATGGAAAAGAACTTGCATGAAAACTTTTGTCCTACCCTCCCATGGCAGTGGGGTCCTATTGGAAACTAAGGGATATTAAGGCATCCTTTTAATAGAGTGCCGGACCAAAGCATTAACACGTAGTGAATACATGAACTCCTCAAACTATGGTCATCACCGGTAAGTATCCCGATTATTATCACTTCGGGGTTAACGGATCATAACACATAATAGGTAACTATAGACTTGCAAGATAGGATCAAGAACTCACACATATTCATCAAAACATAATAGGTTTAGATCTGAAATCATGGCACTCGGGCCCTAGTGACAAGCATTAAGCATAGCAAAGTCATAGCAACATCAATCTCAGAACAGAATGGATACTGGGGATCAAACCCTAACAAAACTAACTCGATTACATGATAAATCTCATCCAACCCATCACCGTCCAGCAAGCCTACAATGGAATTACTCACGCACGGCGGTGAGCATCATGAAATTGGTGATGCAGGAAGGTTGATGATGACGATGGCGGCAGATTCCCCTCTCCGGACCCCCGAATGGACTCCAGATCAGCACTCCCGGGAGAGATTAGGGCTTGGCGGCGGCTCCGTATCGTAAAACGCGATAAATCCTTCTCTCTGATTTTTTTTCTCCCCGGACGTGAATATATAGAGTTGGAGTTGAGGTCGGTGGAGCACCAGGGGGTCCACGAGGCAGGGGGCGCGCCCAACGGGTAGGCGCGCCCCCACCCTCGTGGACAGGGTGTGGGCCCCCTGGCCTTGATTCTTTCGCTAGTATTTTTTATATATTCCAAAAATATTCTCCGTTGATTTTCAGGTCATTCTGAGAACTTTTATTTCTGCACAAAAATAACACCGTGGCAATTCTGCTGAAAACAGCGTCTGTCCGGGTTAGTTCCATTCAAATCATGCAAGTTAGAGTCCAAAAGAAGGGAAAAAGTGTTTGGAAAAGTAGATACGACGGAGACATATCAATGATCATGTATATAGGCATCACGTCCGTGACAAGTAGACCGAAACGATTCTGCATCTACTACTATTACTCCACACATCGACCGCTATCCAGCATGCATCTAGAGTATTAAGTTCATAAGAACAGAGTAACGCATTAGGCAAGATGGCATGATGTAGAGGGATAAACTCAAGCAATATGATATAAACCCCATCTTTTTATCCTCGATGGCAACAATACAATACGTGCCTTGCTGCCCCTGCTGTCACTGGGAAAGGACACTGCAAGATTGAACTCAAAGCCAAGCACTTCTCCCATTGCAAGAAAGATAAATCTAGTAGGCCAAACCAAACTTATAATTCGAAGAGGCTTGTGAATATATTTAAATCATGCATAAAAGAATTCAGAGAAGAACCAAATATTGTTCATAGATAATCTTGATTATAAACCCACAATTCATCAGATCTCGACAAACACACCGCAAAAAGAATTACATTGAATAGATCTCCAAGAGAATCAAGGAGAAATTTGTATTTAGATCCAAAGAGAGAAGAAGCCATCTAGCTAATAACTATGGACCCGAAGGTCTGTGGTAAACTACTCACACATCATCGGAGAGGCTGTGGTGTTGATGTAGAAGCCCTCCGTGATCGATTCCCCCTCCGGCGGAGCGCCGGAAAAGGGCCCAAGATGGGATCTCACGGGTACAGAAGGTTGCCGCGGTGGAAATAGGGTTTCGTGGTGCTCCTGGATGTTTTCAGGGTATATGAGTATATATAGGTGAAAGAAGTAGGTCGCTGGAGTTGCGAGGGGCCCACGAGGGTGGGGGCGTGCCCACCCCCTGGGGCGCGTCCTCCTGCCTCATGGCTTCCTCGTTGCTTCCTTGACGTCCACTCCAAGTCTCCTGGATTGCGTTTGTTCCAAAAACGATCCTCGCGAAGGTTTCATTCCGTTTGGATTCCGTTTGATATTCCTTTTCTGCGAAACACTGAAACAGGCAAAAAACAGCAATTTGCACTGGGCCTTCGGTTAATAGGTTAGTCCCAAAATAATATAAAAGTGCATTATAAAGCCCATTAAACATCCAAAACAGATAATATAATAGCATGGACAATCAAAAATTATAGATACGTTGGAGACGTATCCAAGACCTGACCCTGCAGAAGAGATTATTCCTTCTTCTTAACCACCCACATATGAATGGGTGGCTGAGAAGCAATGTAACGCAAGGCATTGATGGAGAAATTAGGCATTGAAGAATATGCATTTCTCTTCACAAGAGGAGTGTAGTACTCGTAAGAGTATGCAGAGAATTTCTTAGCAGTTCTTAGAAGTTTTTTGCACATATTGATTTGAAGAATAATCACAGTTATAGCCAGATAGAGTGGATGGATCAACTAGAGGTCCTTTTGTAGCAACCCATGTGGTTTTGGGATACTACTCGGGTTACCAATAAGATCCATCTACGTTTAGCTTTCTAACAAAAGCAATACCCTCTTTCCTAGGTTTCCTTTTTAGAATATGCTTCTTGAGTACGTCACAAAGAGTTTGATGCACATTGAGACTTTTGTACATGATAGTGATGTACAATTCCTTTAGACCTGCATTTTCGTCAGTAACACTTGGGTCTCCTCATATGAGGGAATTGAAGTCACAGAGACATTCGAATATATAGCAGTAGTTGAAGCATTTGAACATTCAGCTGAAGAATTTGCATTGTCACGTTCAAGTCATTTTAAGCATGGAGCAACAAATTCTTCTTAGGAAGTGTTGATCTGTTGAGCGAGTAATGAACCATTATCTTTCTGAAGATCATCATGAGACGCTCTCAGTTTTTCGAGTTCTTGCATCCTTGAAGAAATTCATAGGACAACTTCGCGTGTGCAGCTGAGAGGTCCACATGACGACTTTCAAGTTTGTCATATTGTAACTTTAGGCGTCTGAGGTCTTCAGACAAACCTTGAACGCGATCCATTTCCTCATCTAAGAGATCATCACTTTTGTCTAGTAATTTTTAAGTCTTTCCCATAGCATTTTGTTGTTCAGTTGCAATTTTAGCAAGTTTCTTATAGCTAGATTTTGCTTCACATTCAGAGTCGTTATCACTTGAAGTATTAAAGTCAGCTTCTCGCGAGGTTACCTTGGCACCCCTTGCCATGAAGCAATAGGTGGGAATGAAGTCATCATCACAGTCTTTAGTGTTCATGGAGTCACCCTTTTCTTCATGGTTGAAGATGGACTTGCTGACGAACTCCGTAGCGAGGGCCAAGCTTGCAACCCCAGGTCAAATTCCTCATCAGATTCCTTGGATTCTTCCTCATAATCCATTTCCTTCCCAATGAAAGTGCGAGCCTTGCCGGGCGTAATTTTCTTCTTTAATGAAGATTTTGACGACTTCTTCTTCCTGTCATCAGAGTCGTCATCCTTGCTAGGATTTTTCTTCTTTGACCCCTTTTCTAGAGGGGGCCATCATCGATGTAATGACCAGCCTTTTTGCACTTGTGACATGTTCTTTTGTTGTAGTCTCGAGCAGAAGCTTCAGTGTTCTTCAAATCATACTTTGAGGATTTTCGGAAGCAGTTCCTCTTGGAGAACTTCTGGAACATCCTCACAAGCATAGCCAGTTCTCTCTCAATTTACTCAGCGCCATCAGTGCTGCATTCTGACACTTCTTCTTCTTCAGATGAAGAGATTGCCTTTGCTTTTAGCCTTTGCCTTCAAAGCGCGAGATCGTCCATAGCTGGGACCATACATATCTCTCTTTTCAGCTTGCTGAAATTCATGAGTATTGAATCTCTCAAGAATATCAGCTGTATCAAGTGACTTGTAATCTGGACGCTCTTGAATCATTAGAGCCAAGGTGTCAAAGGAGTTGTCAAGAGACCTCAACAATTTCTTCACAACCTCATGATCAGTAATGTCATCAGCACCGAGAGCTTGAAGCTCATTGGAGATATCGGTGAGGCGGTCAAAGGTCTGCTGAACATTCTCATTGTCTAGTCTTCTGAAGTAGTTGAAGAGATTGCGGAGCACATCAACACGTGAGTCGCGTTGAGTGGAAACGCCTTCATTGACCTTAGAAAGCCTATCCCAGATAAGCTTCGCTATTTCTAGAGCACTCAGTCAGCCATACTGTCCTTTGTTGAGATGTCCACATATGATGTTCTTCGCTTGAGAGTTGAGTTGCTTGAATCTCTTCACATCAGCAGCATTAATGCTAGGGGCATTAGTGGGAATGTCGTTCTCAACAACGAACCAGAGATTGTTGTCAATTGCCTCAAGATGCATGTGCATCTTGTTCTTCCAGTAAGGATAGTCTATGCCATCGAAGATGGGGCACGCAGCAGAAACCATGATCATACCTACAATCGACATAACTAAAACTCCATATGGCTAAACCAAAATCACATAGAACAAGGAAGTACCTTGCTCTGATACCAATGGAAAGCGCGGGTTATCTCCTAGAGTGGGGGTTAATGGGAGATTTTTAGAAATTCTTCAGACTTTGAAGAATTTGACGAAGATCAGAGTGAAGAAATAGAAACACAAGGGAAACTAAGTCATCATAGAATTAGAGTACATGCAATTAGGATACGTAAGAGTGAAGAACATGCAATCATACAATCATACACGCATGAACAATATGAACTAAAGAAATGAAAGATAGCGTGATGAAATAATTCAGTTCAAATTCGTCAGAGCAAAGATGACAAATTCTTCAGCAACAGAATAATGTAAGAGAGAGTGAGGAATTTGTAACCGGGTTGGCTTGGTGAAGATAATGCAATTTGATAGACCAGTTCCAGTTGCTGCATCAACTGTACATCTGGTTGAGGTGGCTGAGTCGCAACTCAGAGGACACACAGTCCTCACCGTATTCCTCTTGAGCTAAGGCCCGCAGACCTCACCCAATCTCTCGTGGTAAGTCTTCAAGGTAGATTTCCAAAATCTTCACAGACTTGTTCACCGGCACACCACAATGTGTAACGCCCGGATAATCAAGCTACAGTAACCTCTGCTAATGATGCCTCGTCACCACTCTTACTGTTGTAAACCTCGCGATGATTCAATCCCATTCGAATTCAAATTTCAAAATCAAAGCAAACAATAAAAGTTTTTCAAAATTTAAAACAAAAGTGTTCGGGAGATGCCATATTTTACATAGGTCAATATGGTGTAATAAACACAATTTTATAGACTGCCTAAGTATTTTAAAATAAATAAAGACAGAAAAGGAAAATAAATAAAAGAAAAAAAACTAAACTAAAAAAAAGAGAAAGCCCCCCCCCCCCCCGCTGGGCCAAGTGGCCCAGCTGGCCTCAGCCGACCGAACGGGCCGCCAGGCCGGCCCAGCGGCCTCCCCATTAACCCCCACCCCTTGCCCCGAAAACCCTAACCGCACCCCACTCCTCCCCCACGTCGCCACTCCCCGCCCCTCCCCCGATCCGATCTGGATCGGGGCCCGTCGCGCCCTGCGTTCGACACCGACGACACAGCCCCCCCCCCCACCGCCGTCGTTGCCCGTGGCCCACGCCGGGGCCGCCTCTCACCGCAGCCGCTGGACCTCGTCGTCCCCGTCCTCAGCCCCGACGACCGCGCACGGCGCCGCCCTCGCCGGATTCGTCAAGCCCTTCCTCGCCGGACTGCCTCCGCGACGAACTCCCTCACGCCTCGACGCCCCCACTCCCCTTCAACGCCGGTGAGGACCCCGGTCCTCCTCTCTGCCCTCTACACGTGCCGTCAGTGAGCCATGCTGGCTCGCGCTCCCCGCCGTGGCCATCGCCCGCACTGGCGCCCTGGCCGCGCGCCCGCATCGACCGAGCCCCGCCTGACCCCCGCGGCCAAGCCACCGGCTGGCCTTCCCTGCACCGCCGCACACCCCGCGCCTCCCCGTTCGCTCCTTGCTCATCCCGCTCCAGCAACGCCCACGTCTGCCTGGCCCCGCCGCCGCCCTTGCCTGCTCGACACCGCCGCTCGCCGGTACGGGCCGGTCCTCCCCCGACCTCGTCGGCCCCGCCCCGGGCTGTCGTACCTGTCGTCGCCTCGTGCGCCCTTGGGCATGCGCCCGCTCGGGCTGGCGCCCGACGCCCATCTCCACCCCAGCACCCGTTAGCCCGAACCGCTGTGGCCCCTTTGGCCCAATGACACAGGGGCCCACGCCCAGAACTTTATTAAAAAAAGGAATTAAAATAAATAATTAATTAATTAATCAATAAGTGAAATAATTAAGTTAAGTAATCATGTTTAATTAATCTAATTAACTAGTTAGTTTAACTAAATAGTAATTAGTTTAACTAAGACCTAATTAACCTAAACAGAGTATGACAGGTGGGTCCCACTGGACCCACATGTCAGTTTGACCCAGTCAACTCTGTGACTGCTGACGTCAGCAGGACATCATGCTGATGTCATTAATTCATTTTTAAATTAATTTAAATAATTAATTAAATACCAGAAATTAATAAAATCTTTAGAAAATCATATCTTTTAATCCGTAATTCGGATGAAAATACTTTATACATGAAAGTTGCTCAGAACGACGAGACGAACCCGGATACGCAGCCCGTTCGTCCGCCACGCATCCCTAACCTATCAAACTCGCAACTTTCCCCCTCCGGCTCCTCTGCCCGAAAACGCGAAACACCGGGGATACTTTCCCGGATGTCATCCCCCTTCACCGGTATCACCTACTACCGCGTTAGGGCACCTCTAACGCCGTTACTTGTCTTGTCATGCATCGTTATGCATCTATTTGCATTATATTCATTGTTTCTTCCCCCTCTTCTTCCGCTAGACACCGAGACCGACGCCGCTACTGGTGCCCCGACCGACTACGCTGTTGACGACCCCTCTCTCTTGCCAGAGCAACCAGGCAAGCCCCCCCTTTGATCACCAGATATCGCCTACTCTTCTCTATACTGCTTGCATTAGAGTAGTGTAGCATGCTACTGCTTCCCGTTAATCCTATACTGATGCATAGCCTGTCCTTGCTACTACTGTTGTTACCTTACCTGCAATCCTAATGCTTAGTATAGGATGCTAGTTATCATCAGTGGCCCTACATCCTTGTCCGTCTGCCATGCTATACTATCGGGCCGTGATCACTTGGGAGTTGATCACGGGTATATACTATATACTTTTTACATGATACATGTGGTGACTAAAGACGGGTCGGCTTGAGGAGCACCCGCGAATGGATCTTTGAGGCGGAGCGACAGGGCAGGTTCCGACCACCTAGGAGAGAGGTGGGCCTGGCCCTGGTCGGCGTTCGCGGATACTTAACACGCTTAACGAGTTCTGGGTATTTGATCTGAGTCTGGCCATTTGGTCTATACGCACTAACCATCTACGCGGGAGTAGTTATGGGTATCCCGGCGTCGTGGTATCAGCCGAAGCCTTCGTGACGTCAGCGACTGAGTGGCGCGCGCCGGATTGGAACGTAAGCCTGCTCTTGTATTAAGGGGGCTAGTTCTGCTTCCGGCCGCGTACGCAACGTGCAGGTGTGCTAAGGGCGATGGGCCCAGACCCCTGTGCGCTTAGGTTTAGACCGGCGTGCTGACCTCTCTGTTGGTCTAGGTGGGGCTGCGACGTGTTGATCTTCCGAGGCCGGGCATGACCCAGGAAAGTGTGTCCGGCCAAATGGGATCGAGCGTGTTGGGGTATGTGGTGCACCCCTGCAGGGAAGTTAATCTATTCGAATAGCCGTGATCTTCGGTAACAGGACGACTTGGAGTTGTACCTTGACCTTATGACAACTAGAACCGGATACTTAATAAAACACACCCTTCCAAGTGCCAGATACAACCGGTGATTGCTCTCTCACAGGGCGACGAGGGGAGGATCATCGGTTAGGATTATGCTATGCGATGCTACTTGGAGGACTTCAGTCTACTCTCTTCTACATGCTGCAAGACGGAGGCTGCCAGAAGCGTAGTCTTCGAAAGGACTAGCTATTCCCCCCTTATTCCGGCTTTCTGCAGTTCAGTCCACATATAATATCCTTATTCCAGTTGATACCAATGCATACATATGTAGTGTAGCTCCTTGCTTGCGAGTACTTTGGATGAGTACTCACGGTTGCTTTCTCCCTCTTTTCCCCTATCCCTTCTACCTGGTTGTCGCAACCAGATGTTGGAGCCCAGGATCCAGATGCCACCGTCGACGACGACTCCTACTACACCGGAGGTGCCTACTACTACGTGATGCCCGCTGACGACGACCAGGAGTAGTTAGGAGGATCCCAGGCAGGAGGCCTGCGCCTCTTTCGATCTGTATCCCAGTTTGTGCTAGCCTTCTTAAGGCAAACTTGTTTAACTTATGTCTGTACTCAGATATTGTGGCTTCCGCTGACTCGTCTATGATCGAGCTCTTGTATTCGAGCCCTCGAGGCCCCTGGCTTGTAATATGATGCTTGTATGACTTATTTTATTTGTAGAGTTGTGTTGTGATATCTTCCCGTGAGTCCTTGATCTTGATCGTACACATTTGCGTGCATGATTAGTGTACGGTCAAATCGGGGGCGTCACACAATGACTCTTGGTATACTCAGATATTGACGCCTAACCGTCTGGAAGAATGACATTCTTCAAAGGTAATAGGCGTCGGAGACCACAGGTAAATCTCTTCAGTGATGCTCAATCACTTTGGATTTGGGTTTTTCCTCACTTAGGATTCTCTCAAAGTCGTCGGAGGATGGGTTGCTCTCTTATGACAAGTGTCAAGTTCTCACGGCGCAGGCAACCAACAAGTGGTCGTGGGGCGCCTATTTATAGCCAGGGGACAACCCGACATGAATTGTCATAAATGCCCTTCTCTGATTCGACCGTTGTCAGGATAAGGATCCACTCGACAGCTGGCACATGGCGCAGCAACGATTAGTATTTGAACTCTCAAATTCGTCGGGGCACTCAATTTCCAAACTTTTAGGCAGATCACACAGGCGAACTCCAAACTCCTCAGCATGACCAAATTCGTCAGCGACCAGATGAACATCATCATTGTTGCTAGCAAATGCGTCAGTTGTACTGGAGATTTTCATCGAAGTGGCTTTTGTGTATGGGTTTGAGTAAGTTTGACCATCCCTTTGGAAATGTGAAATATGTTTCACCTTGGCCCCCTTTGACAGAACGTTTTTTCCTAGGCGCTTCCTACAAATCATCCGACTAATTTGTGGGAAACATAAGCCGCATCCATGGCCATTCTATGCGCACAATTATAAACATCGCTTTGGACTCTCGTGCATCCTGCATCCCCATCCCGCTGCACATGACCCCTCCCAAGCATCGCTCAACAACCACTGCTTGGCCCCGATGTAGTAGACCACATTCTCCGATGGCAGTCGCTCACCGGCTGTGCTGCAAAGCAACACACATCTCATTCCCCCTGCTGCTATGACGGTCGCTGCTGCGCGCCTGGCGTTTAAACGGAACACCTTGACCCCGCCGGCGTCCGCTTCATTGCAGCGCCGGGAGCTACATCGTAGCTCCGAGACCACCGGTGAGCGCTCCATTTCAGAGCGTCGGGAATGCCGGCGAGCGCTTCATTGCAGCGCCGGAAGGGAGCTCCGGGAAGCGCTTGATGTCTACTACACAACCTTCTTCTTGTAGACATTGTTGGGCCTCCAAGTGCAGAGGTTTGTAGGACAGTAGCAAATTTCCCTTAAGTGGATGACCTAAGGTTTATCAATCCGTGGGAGGCGTAGGATGAAGATGGTCTCTCTCAAACAACTCTGCAACCGAATAGCAAAGAGTCTCATGTGTCCCCAACACACCCAATACAATGGTAAATTGTATAGGTGCACTAGTTTGGCAAACAGATGGTGATACAGGTGCAATATGGATAGTAGATAATGGTTTTTGTAATCTGAAAAAATTTAAAAACATCAAGGTAACTAATGAAAAAAGTGAGCACAAACGGTATTGCAATGCTAGGAAACAAGGCCTAGGGTTCATACTTTCACTAGTGCAAGTTCTCTCAACAATAATAACATAACCGGATCATATAACTATCCCTCAGCATGCAACAAAGAGTCACTCCAAAGTCACTAACAGCGGAGAACAAACGAAGATATTATGGTAGGGTACGAAACCACCTCAAAGTTATCCTTTCTGATCGATCTATTCAAGAGTCCGTAGTAAAATAACATGAAGCTATTCTTTCCGTTCAATATATCATAGAATTCGTACTAGAATAACACCTTAAGACAGAAATCAACCAAAACCCTAATGTCACCTAGATACTCCAATGTCACCTCAAGTATCCGTGGGTATGATTATACTATATGCATCACACAATCTCAGATTCATCTATTCAACCAACACAAAGAACTTCAAAGAGTGCCCCAAAGTTTCTACCGGAGAGTCAAGACGAAAACGTGTGCCAACCCCTATGCATAAGTTCACGAGGTCACGGAACTCGCAAGTTGATCACCAAAACATACATCAAGTGGATCACATGATATCCCATTGTCACCACAGATAAGCACGTGCAAGACATACATCAAGTGTTCTCAAATCCTTAAAGACTCAATCCGATAAGACAACTTCAAAGGGAAAACTCAATTCATCACAAAAGAGTAGAGGGGTAGAAACATCATAACAGCCCACTATAATAGCAAAGCTCGTGATACATCAAGATCGTATCACCTCAAGAACACAAGAGAGAGAGAGAGAGATCAAACACATAGCTACTGGTACATACCCTCAGCCCCGAGGGAGAACTACTCCCTCCTCGTCATGGAGAGCACCGGGATGATGAAGATGGCCACCGGAGAGGGATTCCCCCTCCGGCAGGGTGCCGGAATGGGTCTAGATTGCTTTTCGGTGGCTACGGAGGCTTCTGGCGGCGAAACTCCCAATCTATTCTGCTCCCCGAAGTTTTTAGGGTATATGGATATATATATAGGCGAAAGAAGTCGGTCAGGGGAGCCACGAGGAGCCCACAAGGCAGGGGGCGCGCCCAGGGGGTAGGGTGCGCCCCCACCCTCGTGGTGGCCTCGGGGCTCTTCTGGCCCACCTCCGGTACTCTGTGGGCTTCTTCTGGTCTAAAAATGATCTCCGTGAAGTTTCAGGTCAATTGGACTCCATTTGATGTTCCTTTTCTGCGATACTTAAAAACAAGGAAAAAACAGAAACTGGCACTGGGCTCTAGGTTAATAGGTTAGTCCCAAAAATCATATAAAATAGCATAGTAATGCGTGTAAAACATCCAAGGTTGACAATATAATAGCATGGAACAATCAAAAATTATAGATATGTTGGAGACGTATCAAGCATCCCCAAGCTTAATTCCTTCTCGTCCTCTAGTCGATAAATGATAAAAACAGAATTTTTGATGTGGAATTCTATGTAACATATTTATCCATGTAATTCTCTTTATTGTGGCAAGAATATTCAGATCCATAAGATTCAAGACAAAAGTTTAATATTGACATAAAAATAATAATACTTCAAGCATACTAACAAAGTAATCATGTCTTCTCAAAATAACATGGCCAAAGAAAGATATCCCTACAAAATCATATAGTCTGGCTATGCTCCTTCTTCACCACACAAGGTATTTAAATCATGCACAACCCCAATTACAAGCCAAGAAATTGTTTCATACTTTTGATGTTCTCAAACTTCTTCAATCTTCACGCAATATATGAGCGTGAGCCATGGATATAACACTATATGTGGAATAGAATGGTGGTTGTGGAGAAGACAAAAAAGGAGAAGATAGTCTCACATCAACTAGGCGTATCAACGGGCTATGGAGATGCCCATCAATAGATATCAATGTGAGTGAGTAGGGATTGCCATGCAATGGATGCACTAGAGCTATAAGTGTATGGAAGCTCAACAAAAGAAACTAGTGGGTGTGCATCCAACTCGCTTGCTCACGAAGACCTAGGGCATTTTGAGGAAGCCCATCATTGGAATATACAAGCCAAGTTCTATAATGAAAGATTTCCACTAGTATATGAAAGTGACAACATAGGAGACTCTCAATCATGAAGATCAAGGTGCTACTTTGAAGCACAAGTGTGGAAAAAGGATAGTAGCATTGCCCCTTCTCTCTTTTTCTCTCATTTTTTTGGGCCTTCTCTTTTTTTTGGCCTTTCTTTTTTTCTGTTTTTTTCATCCAGAGTCTCATCCCGACTTGTGGGGGAATCATAGTCTCCATCATCCTTTCCTCACTGGGACAATGCTCTAATAATGATGATCATCACACTTATTTTACTTACAACTCAATAATTACAACTCAATACTTATAACAAAATATGACTCTATATAAATGCCTCCGGCGGTGTACCGAGATGTGCAATGACTCATGAGTGACATGTATGAAAGAATTATGAACGGTGGCTTTGCCACAAATACGATGTCAACTACATGATCATGCAAAGCAATATGACAATGATGGAGCGTGTCATAATAAACGGAACGGTGGAAAGTTGCATGGCAATATATCTCAAAATGGCTATGGAAATGCCATAATAGGTAGGCATGGTGGCTGTTTTGAGGAAGGTATATGGCAGGTTTATGGTACCGGCGAAAGTTTTGCGATACTAGAGAGGCTATCAATGGTGGAAGGATGAGAGTGCGTATAATCCATGGACTCAACATTAGTCATAAAGAACTCGTATACTTGTTGCAAAAATCTATTAGTTATCGAAACGAAGTACTACGCGCATGCTCCTAGGGGGATAGATTGGTAGGAAAAGACCATCGCTCGTCCCCGACCGCCACTCATAAGGAAGACAATCAATAAATAAATCATGCTCTGACTTCATCACATAACGGTTCACCATACGTGCATGCTACGGGAATCACAAAATTCAAGTATTTCTAAAATTCACAACTACTCAACTAGCATGACTCTAATATCACCATCTCCATATCTCAAAACAATCATCAAGTATCAAACTTCTCTTAGTATTCAATGCACTTATATGAAAGTTTTTATTATTGCCATGTTGTTCTAAAGGACTCTCAAAATGATATAAGTGAAGCATGAGAGATCAATTATTTCTATAAAATAAAACCACCACCGTGCTCTAAAATATATAAGTGAAGCACTAGAGCAAACGATAAACTACTCCACAAGATATAAGTGAAGATCAATGAGTAGTCGAATAATTATGCAAATATATGAAGACTCTCTAACATTCAATAATTTAAGATCTTTGGTGTTTTATTCAAACAGCAAGAAAAACAAAATAAAATAAAATGACGCTCCAAGCAAAATACATATCATGTGGTGAATAAAAATATAGCTCCAAGTAAAGTTACCGATGAACGAATACGAAAGAGGGGATGCCTTCCGGGGCATCCCCAAGCTTAGGATCTTGGTTGTCCTTGAATATTACCTTGGGGTGACTTGGGCATCCCCAAGCTTAGGCTCTTTCCACTCCTTATTCCATAGTCCATTGAATCTTTACCCAAAACTTGAAAACTTCACAACACAAAACTTAACAGAAAACTCGTAAGCTCCATTAGTATAAGAAAATAAATCACCACTTAGGTACTGTTTTGAACTCATTCTTTATTTATATTGGTGTAATATATATTGTATTCTAACTTATCTATGGTTCGTACCCTCTGATAATAATCATAGATTCATCAAAATAAGCAAACAACACAATGAAAACAGAACCTGTCAAAAACAGAACAGTCTGTAGCAATCTATAACTCTTGAATACTTCTGTAACTTCAAAAATCCTGAGAAATTAGGAAGTCCTAGGAAATTTATATAATGATCTACTTCAGTTGGAATTGGTATTTTATCGCTCTCTAGTAAAAAAATGAAAATTATTTTCGTGAGCGCATACTTTCTGTTTTTATCAGCACGATCAAACAACAATCACCCAAGAAGATCCTAAAGGCTTTACTTGGCACAAACACTAGTTAAAACATAAAAAACACAATCATAACAGAATCTAGATGAATTATTTATTACTAAACAGGAACAAAAAGCAAAGAACAAGAATAAAATTGGGTTGCCTCCCAACAAGCGCTAACGTTTAACGCCCCTAGCTAGGCATGATGATTTCAATGATGCTCGCATAAAAGATAAGAATTGAAACATAAAGAGAGCATCATGAAGAATATGACTAGCACATTTAAGTATAACCCACTTCCTATGCATAGGGATTTTGTGAGCAAACAACTTGTGGGAACAATAATCAACTAGCATAGGAGGGCAAAACAAGCATAACTCCAAAACTTTAAGCACATAGAGAGGAAACTTGATATTATTGCAATTCCTACAAGCATATGTTCCTCCCTCATAATAATTTTCAGTAGCATCATGAATGAATTCAACAATATAACCATCACATAAAGCATTGCTTTCATGATCTACAAGCATAGAAAATTTACTACTCTCCACATAAGCAAAATTCTTCTCATTCGGAGTAGTGGGAGTATCATAAGGAACTCGAATACTATAAATTGTTTCCACATTAAAAGATTAGTATTCAGGAAAAGGGTAATCATAATCATGACAAGTTTTATAAATATAATCATCACTACTTTTTATAGCATAAGTTTCATCACAATAATCATCATAAGTAGCAACTTTGTTCTCATCATAATCAATTGAAACCTCTTCCAAGATAGTGGAATCATTACTAAATAAAGTCATGACCTATCCAAATCCAATTTCATAAATATAATCATCATAAGTAGGAGGCATGCTATCATCATAACAAATTTGCACATCAAAACTTGGGGGACTACAAATATCATATTCATCAAACATAGCATCCCCAAGCTTGTGGCTTTGCATATCATTAGCATCATAGATATTCAAGGAATTCATACTAACAACATTGCAATCATGCTCATCATACAAAGATTTAGTGCCAAACATTCCAATGCATTCTTCTTCTAACACTTTGGCACAATTATCGGAATCTTAATTTTCATGAAAGATATTAAAAAGATAAAGCATATGAGGTATCCTCAATTCCATTTTTTTAATTTTCTTTTATAAACTAAACTAGTGATAAAACAAGAAACTAAAAGATTCGTTTGCAAGATCTAAAGATATACCTTCAAGCGCTAACCTCCCCGGCAACGGCGCCAGAAAAGAGCTTTATGTCTACTACACAACCTTCTTCTTTTAGACGTTGGGCCTCCAAGTGCAGAGGTTTCTAGGACAGTAGCAAATTTCCCTCAAGTGGATGACCTAAGGTTTATAAATCCGTGGGAGGCGTAGGATGAAGATGGTATCTCTCAAACAACCCTACAACCAAATAGCAAAGAGTCTCTTGTGTCCCCAACACACCCAATACAATGGTAAATTGTATAGGTGCACTAGTTCGGCGAAGAGATGGTGATACAGGTGCAATATGGATAGTAGATAATGGTTTTTGTAATCTGAAAATATAAAAACAGCAAGGTAACTAATGATAAAAGTGAGCACAAATGGTATTGCAATGCTAGGAAACAAGGCCTAGGGTTCATACTTTCACTAGTGCAAGTTCTCTCAACAATAATAACATAACTGGATCATATAACTATCCCTCAGCATGCAACAAAGAGTCACTCCAAAGTCACTAATAGCGGAGAACAAATGAAGAGATTATGGTAGGGTACGAAACCACCTCAAAGTTATCCTTTCTGATCGATCTATTCAAGAGTCCGTAGTAAAATAACATGAAGCTATTCTTTCCGTCCAATCTATCATAGAGCTCGTACTAGAATAACACCAAAAGACACAAATCAACCAAAACCCTAATGTCACCTAGATACTCCAATGTCACCTCAAGTATCCGTGGGTATGATTATACGATATGCATCACACAATCTCAGATTCATCTATTCAACCAACACAAATAACTTCAAAGAGTGCTCCAAAGTTTCTACCGGAGGGTCAAGACGAAAACGTGTGCCAACCCCTATGCATAAGTTCACGAGGTCATGGAACTCGCAAGTTGATCACCAAAGCATACATCAAGTGGATCACATGATATCCCATTGTCACCACAGATAAGCACGTGCAAGACATACATCAAGTATTCTCAAATCCTTAAAGACTCTATCTGATAAGATAACTTCAAAGGGAAAACTCAATTCATCACAAGAGAGTAGAGGGGGAGAAACATCATAACATCCAACTATAATAGCAAAGCTCGCGATACATCAAGATCGTATCACCTCAAGAACACGAGAGAGAGAGAGAGATCAAACACATAGCTACTGGTACATACCCTCAGCCCTGAGGGAGAACTACTCCCTCCTCGTCATGGAGAGCACTGGGATGATGAAGATGGCCACCGGAGAGGGATTCCCCCTCCGGCAGGGTGCCGAAACGGGTCTATATTGGTCTTCGGTGGCTAGGAAGGCTTCTAGCGGCGGAACTTGTTGGAAATATGCCCTAGAGGCAATAATAAAAGCATTATTATTATATTTCCTTGTTCATGATAATTGTCTTTATTCATGCTATAATTGTGTTATCCGGAAATCGTAATACATGTGTGAATAATAGACACCAACATGTCCCTAGTAAGCCTCTAGTTGACTAGCTCGTTGATCAACAAATAGTCATGGTTTCCTGACTATGGACATTGGATGTCATTGATAACGAGATCACATCATTAGGAGAATGATGTGATGGACAAGACCCAATCCTAAACATAGCATAAGATCGTATAATTCGTTTGCTAGAGTTTTTCCAATGTCAAGTATCCTTTCCTTAGACCATGAGATCGTGTAACTCCCGGATACCGTAGGAGTGCTTTGGGTGTACCAAACGTCACAACGTAACTGGGTGACTATAAAGGTATACTATGGGTATCTCCGAAAGTGTCTGTTGGGTTGACACGGATCAAGACTGGGATTTGTCACTCCGTGTGATGGAGAGGTATCACTGGGCCCACTCGGTAATGCATCATCATTATGAGCTCAAAGTGACCAAGTGTCTGGTCACGGGATCATGCATTACGGTACGAGTAAAGTGACTTGCCGGTAACGAGATTGAACAAGGTATTGGGATACTGACGATCGAATCTCGGGCAAGTAGCATACCGATTGACAAAGGGAATTGTTTACAGGGTTGCTTGAATCCTCGACATCGTGGTTCATCCGATGAGATCATCGAGGAGCATGTGGGAGCCAACATGGGTATCCAGATCCCGCTGTTGGTTATTGACCGGAGAGCAATCTCGGTCAAGTCTACATGTCTCCCGAACCCGTAGGGTCTACACACTTAAGGTTCGGTGACGCTAGGGTTGTAGGGATATGTATATGCAGTAACCTGAATGTTGTTCGGAGTCCCGAATGAGATCACGGACGTCACGAGGAGTTCCGGAATGGTCCGGAGGTAAAGAATTATATATAGGAAGTGCTATTTCGGCCGCCGGGACAAGTTTCGGGGTCACCGGTATTGTACCGGGACCACCGGAAGGGTCCCGGGGGTCCACCGGGTGGGGCCACCTGTCCCAGAGGGCCCCATGGGCTGAAGTGGGAAGGGATCCAGCCCAAAGTGGTCTGGGGCGCCACTTCCCCTAGGGCCCATGCGCCTAGGGTGGGGGAAACCCTAAAGGGGGGGGGGGCGCCCCCTTGCTTGGGGGGCAAGCCCCCCACCCCTTGGCCGCCGCCCCCTAGGAGATTGCATCTCCTAGGGCCGCCGCCCCCCCTAGGCCCCCCTATATACAGTGGGGGGGTGGAGGACCTCTTACCTTTGCCTTTGGTGCCTCCCTCTCCCTCTCCAACACATCCTCCTCCTCCATAGAGCTTGGCGAAGCCCTGCCGGAGTACTGCAGCTCCATCACCACCACGCCGTCGTGCTGCTGCTGGAGCCATCTTCCTCAACCTCTCCTTGCCCCTTGCTGGATCAAGAAGAAGGAGACGTCACGCTGACCGTACGTGTGTTGAACGCGGAGGTGCCGTCCGTTCGGCGCTAGGATCTCCGGCGATTTGGATCACGTCGAGTACGACTCCCTCATCCCCGTTCTTTGAACGCTTCCGCTCGCGATCTACAAAGGTATGTAGATGCATCCGATCACTCGTTGTTAGATGAACTCATAGATAGATCTTGGTGAAACCGTAGGAAAATTTTTGTTTTCTGCAGCGTTCCCCAACAGTGGCATCATGAGCTAGGTCTATGCGTAGTTCTCTTTGCACGAGTAGAACACAATTTGTTGTGGGCGTAGATGTTGTCAACTTTCTTGCCGCTACTAGTCTTATCTTGCTTCAGCGGTATTGTGGGATGAAGCGGCCCGGACCAACCTTACACGTACGCTTACGTGAGACCGGTTCCACCGACTAACATGCACAAGTTGCATAAGGTGGCTGGCGGGTGTCTGTCTCTCCCACTTTAGTTGGAGCGGATTCGATGAAAAGGGTCCTTATGAAGGGTAAATAGAAGTTGACAAATCACGTTGTGGCTTTCACGTAGGTAAGAAAACGTTCTTGCTAGAACCCTATTGCAGCCACGTAAAACTTGCAACAACAATTAGAGGACGTCTAACTTGTTTTTGCAGCAAGTGTTCTGTGATGTGATATGGCCAAAGTTGTGATGAATGATGAATGATATATATGTGATGTATGAGATGTTCATGCTATTGTAATAGGAATCACGACTTGCATGTCGATGAGTATGACAACCGGCAGGAGCCATAGGAGTTGTCTTTATTTTTTGTATGACCTGCGTGTCATTGAGAAACGCCATGTAAATTACTTTACTTTATTGCTAAACGCGTTAGCCGTAGTAGTAGAAGTAATAGTTAGCGAGCAACTTCATGGAGACACGATGATGGAGATCATGGTGTCATGCCGGTGACAAGATGATCATGGAGCCCCAAGATGGAGATCAAAGGAGCTATGTGATATTGGCCATATCATGTCACTATTATTATTTGATTGCATGTGATGTTTATCATGTTTTGTACATCTTGTTTGCTTAGAACGATGGTAGTAAATAAGATGATCCCTCATAATAATTTCAAGAAAGTGTTCCCCCTAACTGTGCACCGTTGCGACAGTTCGTTGTTTCGAAGCACCACGTGATGATCGGGTGTGATAGATTCCAACGTTCACATACAACGGGTGTAAGACAGATTTACACATGCAAACACTTAGGTTGACTTGACGAGCCTAGCATGTACAGACATGGCCTCGGAACACAGAAGACCGAAAGGTCGAGCATGAGTCGTATAGAAGATACGATCAACATGAAGATGTTCACCGACGTTGACTAGTTCGTCTCACGTGATGATCGGACACGGCCTAGTTAACTCGGATCATGTTATACTTAGATGACTGGAGGGATGTCTATCTGAGTGGGAGTTCATTGAATAATTTGATTAGATGAACTTAATTATCATGAACTTAGTCTAAAATCTTTACAATATGTCTTGTAGATCAAATGGCCAACGTTACTTCAACGCGTTCCTAGAGAAAACCAAGCTGAAAGACGATGGCAGCAACTATACGGACTGGGTCCGGAACCTGAGGGTCATCCTCATAGCTGCCAAGAAAGATTATGTCCTACAAGCACCGCTAGGTGACGCACCCGTCCCACAGAACCAAGACGTTATGAACGCTTGGCAGACACGTGCTGATGATTACTCCCTCGTTCAATGTGGCATGCTTTACAGCTTAGAACCGGGGCTCCAAAAACGTTTTGAGAGACACGGAGCATATGATATGTTCGAAGAGCTGAAAATGGTTTTCCAAGCTCATGCCCGGGTCGAGAGATATGAAGTCTCCGACAAGTTTTTCAACTGTAAGATGGAGGAAAATAGTTCTGTCAGTGAGCACATACTCACAATGTCTGGGTTACATAACCGCTTGACTCAGCTGGGAGTTAATCTCCCGGATGACGCAGTCATTGACAGAATCCTTCAGTCGCTTCCACCAAGCTACAAGAGCTTTGTGATGAACTTCAATATGCAGGGGATGGAAAAGACCATTCCCGAATTATTTGCAATGCTGAAATCAGCAGAGGTAGAAGTCAAAAAGGAACATCAAGTGTTGATGGTGAATAAAACCACTAAGTTCAAGAAAGGCAAGGGGAAGAAGAACTTCAAGAAGGACGGCAAGGGAGTTGCCGCGCCCGGTAAGCAAGCTACCGGGAAGAAGCCAAAGAATGGACCCAAGCCCGAGACTGAGTGCTTTTATTGCAAGGGAAGTGGTCACTGGAAGCGGAACTGCCCCAAATACTTAGCAGACAAGAAGGCCGGCAAAACAAAAGGTATATGTGATATACATGTAATTGATGTGTACCTTACCAGTACTCGTAGTAGCTCCTGGGTATTTGATACCGGTGCAGTTGCTCACATTTGTAACTCAAAGCAGGAGCTGCGGAATAAGCGGAGACTAGTGAAGGACGAGGTGACGATGCGCGTCGGGAATGGTTCCAGGGTCGATGTGATCGCCGTCGGCACGCTACCTCTGCATTTACCTACGGGATTAGTTTTAAACCTCAATAATTGTTATTTAGTGCCAGCTTTGAGCATGAACATTGTATCGGGATCTCGTTTAATTCGAGATGGCTACTCATTTAAATCCGAGAATAATGGTTGTTCTATTTATATGAGAGATATGTTTTATGGTCATGCTCCGATGGTGAATGGTTTATTCTGAATGAATCTCGAGCGTAGTGCTACACATGTTCACAGTGTGAATACCAAAAGATGTAAGGTTGATAATGATAGTCCCACATACTTGTGGCAATGCCGCCTTGGTCACATAGGTGTCAAACGCATGAAGAAGCTCCATGCAGATGGACTTTTAGAGTCTCTTGATTATGAATCATTTGACACGTGCGAACCATGCCTCATGGGTAAAATGACCAAGACTCCGTTCTCAGGAACAATGGAGCGAGCAACCAACTCATGGGTAAAATGACCAATACATACTGATGTGTGCGGTCCAATGAGCGTTGAGGCTCGCGGTGGCTATCGTTATGTTCTCACCCTCACTGATGACTTGAGTAGATATGGGTATGTCTACTTAATGAAACACAAGTCTGAGACCTTTGAAAAGTTCAAGGAATTTCAGAGTGAGGTTGAGAATCAACGTGACAGGAAAATCAAGTTCTTGCGATCAGATCGTGGGGGAGAATACTTGAGTCACGAATTTGGCACACACTTAAGAAAATGTGGAATAGTTTCACAACTCACGCCGCCTGGAACACCTCAGCGTAATTGTGTGTCCGAACGTCGTAATCGCACTCTATTAGATATGGTGCGATCTATGATGTCTCTTACCGATTTACCGCTATCTTTTTGGGGCTATGCTTTAGAGACTGCCGCATTCACTTTAAATAGGGCTCCGTCGAAATCCGTTGAGACGACACCGTATGAATTATGGTTTGGGAAGAAACCTAAGCTGTCGTTTCTAAAAGTTTGGGGATGCGATGCTTATGTCAAGAAACTTCAACCTAAAAAGCTCGAACCCAAGTCGGAAAAATGCGTCTTCATAGGATACCCTAAAGAAACTATTGGGTATACCTTCTACCTCAGATCCGAAGGCAAGATCTTTGTTGCCAAGAATGGATCCTTTCTAGAGAAAGAGTTTCTCTCGAAAGAAGTAAGTGGGAGGAAAGTAGAACTTGATGAAGTATTACCTCTTGAACCGGAAAATGGCGCAACTCAAGAAAATGTTCCTGAGGTTCCTGCACCGAATAGAGAGGAAGTTAATGATAATGATCATGAAACTTCAGATCAAGTTGCTACTGAACTTCGTAGGTCCACAAGGACACGTTCCGCACCAGAGTGGTACGGCAACCCTGTCTTGGAAATCATGTTGTTAGACAACGGTGAACCTTCGAACTATGAAGAAGCGATGGCGGGCCCGGATTCCGACAAGTGGCTAGAAGCCATGAAATCCGAGATAGGATCCATGTATGAAAATGAAGTATGGACTTTGACTGACTTGCCTGTTGAGCGGCGAGCCATAGAAAATAAATGGATCTTTAAGAAGAAGACAGACGCGGATGGTAATGTGACCATCTATAAAGCTCGGCTTGTCGCTAAGGGTTATCGACAAGTTCAAGGGGTTGACTACGATGAGACTTTCTCACCAGTAGCGAAGCTAAAGTCCGTACGAATCATGTTAGCAATTGTCGCATTCTATGATTATGAGATATGGCAAATGGACGTCAAAACGGCATTCCTTAATGGTTTCCTTAAGGAAGAATTGTATATGATGCAGCCGGAAGGTTTTGTCGATCCTAAGAATGCTGACAAGGTGTGCAAGCTCCAACGCTCGATTTATGGGCTGGTGCAAGCATCTCGGAGTTGGAACATTCGCTTTGATGAGATGATCAAAGCGTTTGGGTTTACGCAGACTTATGGAGAAGCCTGTGTTTACAAGAAAGTGAGTGGGAGCTTTGTAGCATTTCTCATATTATATGTAGATGACATACTTTTGATGGGAAATGATATAGAACTCTTGGACAGCATTAAGGCCTACTTGAATAAGAGTTTTTCAATGAAGGACCTTGGAGAAGCTGCATATATATTAGGCATCAAGATCTATAGAGATAGATCAAGACGCCTCATAGGTCTTTCACAAAGCACATACCTTGATAAGATATTGAAGAAATTCAATATGGATCAGTCTAAGAAGGGGTTCTTGCCTGTGTTACAAGGTGTGAAATTGAGCTCAGCTCAATGTCCGACCACGGCAGAAGATATAGAAGAGATGAGTGTCATCCCCTATGCCTCAGCCATAGGTTCTATTATGTATGCCATGCTGTGTACCAGACCTGATGTAAACCTTGCCGTAAGTTTGGTAGGAAGGTACCAAAGTAATCCCAGCAAGGAACACTGGACAGCGGTCAAGAATATCCTGAAGTACCTGAAAAGGACTAAGGAAATGTTTCTCGTTTATGGAGGTGACGAAGAGCTCGTCGTAAAAGGTTACGTCGACGCTAGCTTCGACACAGATCTGGATGACTCCAAGTCACAAACCGGATACGTGTATATTTTTACTGGTGGGGCAGTAAGCTGGTGCAGTTGCAAGCAGAGCATCGTGGCGGGATCTACATGTGAAGCGGAGTACATGGCAGCCTCGGAGGCAGCGCATGAAGCAATTTGGGTGAAGGAGTTCATCACCGACCTAGGAGTCATACCCAATGCGTCGGGCCCAATCAAACTCTTCTGTGACAACACTGGAGCTATTGCACTTGCCAAGGAGCCCAGGTTTCACAAGAAGACCAGGCACATCAAGCGTCGCTTCAACTCCATTCGTGAAAATGTTCAAGATGGAGACATAGATATTTGTAAAGTACATACGGACCTGAATGTAGCAGATCCGTTGACTAAACCTCTCCCTAGAGCAAAACATGATCAACACCAGAATTCCATGGGTGTTCGATTCATCACAATGTAACTAGATTATTGACTCTAGTGCAAGTGGGAGATGTTGGAAATATGCCCTAGAGGCAATAATAAAAGCATTATTATTATATTTCCTTGTTCATGATAATTGTCTTTATTCATGCTATAATTGTGTTATCCGGAAATCGTAATACATGTGTGAATAATAGACACCAACATGTCCCTAGTAAGCCTCTAGTTGACTAGCTCGTTGATCAACAGATAGTCATGGTTTCCTGACTATGGACATTGGATGTCATTGATAACGAGATCACATCATTAGGAGAATGATGTGATGGACAAGACCCAATCCTAAACATAGCATAAGATCGTATAGTTCGTTTGCTAGAGTTTTTCCAATGTCAAGTATCCTTTCCTTAGACCATGAGATCGTGTAACTCCCGGATACCATAGGAGTGCTTTGGGTGTACCAAACGTCACAACGTAACTGGGTGACTATAAAGGTATACTACGGGTATCTCCGAAAGTGTCTGTTGGGTTGACACGGATCAAGACTGGGATTTGTCACTCCGTGTGACGGAGAGGTATCACTGGACCCACTCGGTAATGCATCATCATTATGAGCTCAAAGTGACCAAGTGTCTGGTCACGGGATCATGCATTACGGTACGAGTAAAGTGACTTGCCGGTAACGAGATTGAACAAGGTATTGGGATACCGACGATCGAATCTCGGGCAAGTAGCATACCGATTGACAAAGGGAATTGTATACGGGGTTGCTTGAATCCTCGACATCGTGGTTCATCCGATGAGATCATCGAGGAGCATGTGGGAGCCAACATGGGTATCCAAATCCCGCTGTTGGTTATTGAACGGAGAGCGATCTCGGTCATGTCTACATGTCTCCCGAACCTGTAGGGTCTACACACTTAAGGTTCAGTGACGCTAGGGTTGTAGGGATATGTATATGCAGTAACCCGAATGTTGTTCAGAGTCCCGGATGAGATCCCGGACGTCACGAGGAGTTCCGGAATGGTCCGGAGGTAAAGAATTATATATAGGAAGTGCTATTTCGGCCGTCGGGACAAGTTTCGGGGTCACCGGTATTGTACCGGGACCACCGGAAGGGTCCCGGGGGTCCACCGGGTGGGGCCACCTGTCCCGGAGGGCCCCATGGGCTGAAGTGGGAAGGGATCCAGCCCAAAGTGGGCTGGGGCGCCACTTCCCCTAGGGCCCATGCGCCTAGGGTGGGGGAAACCCTAAAGGGGGGGCGCCCCCTTGCTTGGGGGGCAAGCCCCCCACCCCTTGGCCGCCGCCCCCTAGGAGATTGCATCTCCTAGGGCCGGCGCCCCCCCCTAGGCCCCCCTATATATAGTGGGGGGGATGGAGGACCTCTTACCTTTGCCTTTGGTGCCTCCCTCTCCCTCTCCAACACATCCTCCTCCTCCATAGAGCTTGGCGAAGCCCTGCCGGAGTACTGCAGCTCCATCACCACCACGCCGTCGTGCTGCTGCTGGAGCCATCTTCCTCAACCTCTCCTTGCCCCTTGCTGGATCAAGAAGAAGGAGACGTCACGCTGACCGTACGTGTGTTGAACGCGGAGGTGCCGTCCGTTCGGCGCTAGGATCTCCGGTGATTTGGATCACGTCGAGTATGACTCCCTCATCCCCGTTCTTTGAACGCTTCCGCTCGCGATCTACAAAGGTATGTAGATGCATTCGATCACTCGTTGTTAGATGAACTCATAGATGGATCTTGGTGAAACCGTAGGAAAATTTTTGTTTTCTGCAACGTTCCCCAACAGAACTCCCGATCTATTCTGCTCCCCGAAGTTTTTAGGGTATATTGATATATATATAGGCGAAAGAAGTCGGTCAGGGAAGCCCACGAGGCAGGGGGCGCGCCCCCCACCCTCGTGGTGGCCTCGGGACTCTTCTGGCCCACCTCCGGTACTCCGTGGGCTTCTTCTGCTCCAAAATGATCTCCGTGAAGTTTCAGGTCAATTGGACTCCATTTGATTTTCCATTTCTGTGATACTTAAAAACAAGGAAAAAACAGAAACTGGCACTGGGCTCTAGGTTAATAGGTTAGTCCCAAAAATCATATAAAATAGCATAGTAATGCATATAAAACATCCAAGGTTGATAATAAATAGCATGGAACAATCAAAAATTATAGATACGTTGGAGACGTATCAACGCTCCATTGCAGCACTGACGAGCTACATTGCAGCTCCGTGAGCGCTCCATTGCAGCGCCGGAAGGGAGCTCTGGCGAGCCTCCATTGCAGCGCCGATGAGCACTCTATTTGTAGTGCCGGGAAGAAGCACCGATGAGCTCTCTATTTACAGCGCCAGGAAGAAGCACCGATGAGATCTCCATTTGCAGCGCCGAGAAGAAGCACCGGCGAGCTCCCCATTGCAGCCATGGAAGCTGTCGGTGTCAAAACCGGCAGATCTCAGGTAGGGGGTCCCGAACTGTGCATCTAAGGTTGAGGGTAACATGATACAAGGGACACGAAGTTTTACCTAGGTTCGGGCCCTCTTGATGGAGGTAATACCCTACGTCCTGCTTGATCGATATTGATGAGTATGGGGGTTACAAGAGTTGATCTACCACGAGATCATAATGGCTAAAACCCTAGAAATCTAGCATGTATGATTATGATTGCCTCTATGGACTAAACCCTCCGGTTTATATAGGCACCGGAGGGGGCTAGGGTTGTAAAAAGTCAGTTACAGAGAAAGGAATCTTCATATCCGAACGCCAGGCTTGCCATCCACGCCAAGGAGAGTCCCATCCGGACACGGGAGAGAGTCTTTTGTCTTGTATCTTCACAGCCCACCAGTCCGGCCCATGTCCAACAGGTCGGACGCCCGAGGACCCCTTAATCCAGGACTCCCTCAGTAGCCCCTGAATCAGGCTTCAATGGCGAGGTGTCCGGCACGCAGATTGTCTTCGGCATTGCAAGGCGGGTTCCTCCTCCGAATACTCCAAAATAGCCTTTGAACACAGAAAACGTGTCCAGCTCTGCAAAACAAATGTCATACACAACCGCAGAAAGTATAATATTTTACAAGTCCAATCTCCTGACAATTTTTGTAGCGCAATATCACGTCTGATACGTCTCCAACGTATCTATAATTTTTGATTGCTCCATGCTATATTAATTACTGTTTTGGACATTATTGGGCTTTATTATACACTTTTATATTATTTTTGGGACTAACCTATTAACCGGAGGCCCAGCCCAGAATTGTTGTTTTTTTGCCTATTTTAGGGTTTCGAAGAAAAGGAATATCAAACGGAGTCCAAACGGAATGAAACCTTCGGGAACGTGATTTTTGGAACGAACAAGATCCAGGAGACTTGGACTCTACGTCAAGCAACCAACAGGGAGGCCACGAGGTAGGGGGGCGCCTACCCCCCCCCCCAGGCGCGCCCTCCACCCTCGTGGGCCCCCTGTTGCTCCACCGACGTACTTCTTCCTCCTATATATACCTACGTACCCCCAAACAATCAGATACGGAGCCAAAACCCTAATTCCACTGCCATAACTTTCTGTATCCACGAGATCCCATCTTGGGGCCTGTTCCGGAGCTCCGCCGGAGGGGGCATCGATCACGGAGGGCTTCTACATCAACACCATAGACTCTCCGATGAAGTGTGAGTAGTTTAACTCAGACCTACGGGTCCATAGTTATTAGCTAGATGGCTTCTTCTCTCTTTTTGGATCTCAATACAAAGTTCTCCCCCTCTCTTGTGGACATCTATTCGATGTAATCTTCTTTTGCGGTGTGTTTGTTGAGACCGATGAATTGTGGGTTCATGATCAAGTTTATCTATGAACAATATTTGAATCTTCTCTGAATTCTTTTATGTATGATTGGTTATCTTTGCAAGTCTCTTTGAATTATCAGTTTGGTTTGGCCTACTAGATTGATCTTTCTTGCAATGGGAGAAGTGCTTAGCTTTGGGTTCAATCTTGCGGTGTCCTTTCCCGGTGACAGTAAGGGCAGCAGTGCACATATTGTATTGTTGCCATCGAGGATAACAAGATGGGGTTTTCTTCATATTGCATGAGTCTATCCCTCTACATCATGTCATCTTGCCTAAGGTGTTACTCTGTTTTAACTTAATACTCTAGATGCATGTTGGATAGCGGTCGATGAGTGGAGTAATAGTAGTAGATGCAGGCAGGAGTCGGTCTACTTGTCTCGGACGTGATGCCTATATACATGATCATACCTAGATATTCTCATAACTATGCTCAATTCTGTCAATTGCTCAACAGTAATTTGTTCACCCACCGTAAAATACCTATGCTCTTGAGAGAAGCCACTAGTGAAACCTATGGCCCCCGGGTCTATCTTCATCATATTAATCTTCCAATACTTAGTTATTTTCATTGCCTTCTATTTTACTTTGCATCTTTATCATAAAAATACCAAAAATATTATCTTATCATATCTATCAGATCTCACTCTCGTAAGTGACCGTGTAGGGATTGACAACCCCTTATCGCGTTGGTTGCAAGGATTTATTTGTTTTGTGCAGGTATGAGGGACTCACGCGTAGCCTCCTACTGGATTGATACCTTTGTTCTCAAAAACTGAGGGAAATACTTACGCTACTTTGCTGCATCACCCTTTCCTCTTCAAGGGAAAACCAACGCAGTGCTCAAGAGGTAGCAACGTCCCAGCCCGGCCATTATTTCGAACCATTTTTTAGCCTCCCGCTCCATGTTTTAAGATGTGGTTTTATTGGCACGTCTTGTCGAAGCAGAGATCGTGTCCCCTTATTACGGGATTCTCATTAATATGGGCATGGATAACCCAACAGTTCTGTTGGCATGATCCCTAGGGAATAGGCAGGCTTTAAGGCCCATGAGGAGGCATTTGATATTCATCGCCTTTATAAAGGGGCATAGACCCGTCTTTCTCCTCCGCGCCTACCTCTTCCTCAACCTTTCCAACCTCAAGTTCCAGCACCCAGGTTTCAACTTAATTGTTCCGAGCCTCCCAGTCATGTTCGGACCCAGCCCTCAAGGTCGGTGGGTGGCCTCCTCTGTCACAAAGGAGGATATCATGAAGCTCTGGGCGGCAAGATACCTAACCGCGGAAATCCCCCATAGGATCCCTGCTAAAGGACATATCATTCCTACTCCCAGATTCAGCGAGAGGGTCGTATTCATCTCCCACTTCCTCTGGGGTCTAGGGTTCGCTCTCCATCCCTTCATTCGCGGACTCATGTTCTATTACGGGCTAGATTTTCACGATCTAGCTCTGGACTCCTTTCTTCACATCTCGGCGTTTATTGTCATGTGCGACGCCTTTCTCCGCATTCCCCCACACTTCCGTTTATGGCTCAAGACCTTTAATGTGAAGCCGAAGGTAATCGAGGGGAAGCAAATAGAGTGTGGTGGTGCTACGGTGAACAAGCTCACCAATGTTTTTTGGCCCAAAGGCTCTTTCACGGAAGCTTCCAACCTATGGCAGCGGGAGTGGTTTTACATCACCGAACCCCGTGGTACCAAGTGGGCAGCTACACCGGCGTTCCGATCTAGCCCTCCATTATAGCTCGCATCATGGATTAATAAGGGGCTGGACTGGGGATCAATTGATGAAGTGCAGACGCTACAAAGCCGCATCCGGAGCCTCCTCGAAAAGGACACCAACCTCATCAACGTAATCCAGGTAATGCTAGTCCGCCGAGTCCTGCTGTGCCAGCGACGGCCCCTCCGCATGTGGAAGTTCAAGCCGGAAGGACCACGGACCCTTCAGCACTTCTTAGGCACGACGCACAGAGGAATGTGGAAGTTGTTCTTTGGGACACGAAAGCAGTGGCCGGATACCACCGAAGACATTGGCCTCGAATGCAACCGTCCGGATACCTCAGTAAGCACCCGACTCCCGAAGACAGCTTAGTTAAATATCCCGTAGTACTGAAAAAACCCTCTTCGAACAGGGCTGGGTAATGAAGACAAAACGAATTAGGTGTTCGACCCCTCTTCCCGAAGACTCAGCCGATCCTGTGTTAACAAGGATGCTGGCTCCGACACCATATCAAGTGCCGGTGAAGGAGGACAAGGAGGACAGCAAGAAGGCCAAAGGTGGCCTCCATTCTAAAGGTACACCAGACACCATGTCCGGGGAGATTGGAACTCCCTCTTCCGAAGACAAAAGGGAAGGAGAGGCTGACAACCCTTCCCCCGATGGGAGGAAAAGGACCGCCTCCGAAGATTGGAGGTAAAGGCTTCCAAGCGAGGGAAGATGTCCCCGTCAAGCAGTTCGGGTTCGGAAGACGACGTCTCGCGCAGTTCCTCCGTAAGACAAGCCCTTAGCCGAATCGTAAGTGAACAAGGGTGTCCTGAACATATCCCATTCCTTTCCGCTTACAAGGATAACATTTTAAAATACATGTTTGCAGTCCGGCACACAGTCTTCCTCAATAGTCCTCCTCCTCCGGGGATCTTCTTCCAGAGATGATGGAAAGCGAGACGCCTCCACAAACCTTCTCGCCCAATAGGGCAGACGACTTCGAGGTGTCGTCCCGGAGGATCCCTCCCGATCAACAAGGGGTGCAAGGGACAATGAAGACCACGCGATACTTCGGTAGTCCAGGGTCCGGGGTGTGCAGCCCCTTCGGGGACCAACAATAAAGGCCCCGGACTATCCGGTTTATAGCCGGAGACAACTCTAGGGTCGAGTAAACATATCCCTTTGAAGGGAGTCCGTACTCCCGCATCGGCTTCCCGGAATCGGGAGGCGCCGGATACATTGATGGACATGTTGCAATATGTGTCCCTTTCAAAGGAACATCGTACCTTAATGGGTACGGTAGTTGAGAGGATTCTGTCTATGAGAAGCGGATTGAATGAAGCCTTTACGGGCCAGCTAAGAGGCTTCGAGGTATGCAATGTAATATCTTCAATTGCACTCTTCGTGCAAAATGCACATGTGTATAGGTAGTAGCCCCTAAGACTCTGGTTGGCGTCCAAAGGGAGGCGATCAGAGGATCAAAAATGATATTCCCAGGAAATAATCCAATTAATTGGAACACATGCTGCTTCATCCATGGCGACTGCCCATGCCACAGAGGTTGCAGGCCTGAAGCAGAAGCTTGATGTGGCAGATGACGACATCACGCTTATTAACAGGCGACTCGACGAGGCGCAAGGTATGTTTTGGGGCGGTAGTATATGTATGTATAATAATATGAGCACGAAGCTGAGAATTATATACTAAGATATGCATAACTGCAGATAGTGCTGCCGCGGTTGAGGCCCTGCGGGTTGAGCTCGTCCGGGCCAAGGAGCAAGCCAGGATGAGTAATGCGGTTGCCAAGAAGGCAGCTGCTGAGTTAAAAGCTGAACAGACTGCTCGGCGCCAGTGCGAGGAGAGAATATCTACCATGGCGTGCGAGCTAAACGATGCCACTGTCCGATGTGAATTCCTCGAGAAGGATAACAAAGTCAAAATGGACGATCTTGACAAGGCCTTACAAGAGGCCAGAGAAGCACGGTCCGAGTCCAGAGCGGCTCGGGAGAAGATCTGACAAGCTGGGGAGATAGCGGCCGGTAAGCCCTTCTTATTACAAACTAAATTTGGTGATCCGAAGTATGCCCCGCTTAATCAAATGTGGAGTTCTCCAGATGCATTCTTGGACTTGCCGAAGAGTGTCTCTGATGCGGCGCAGTTTTACCAAGCGCAAGAAGGACATGCAACGGAGAAGCTTTTCTGGTCGGAATTCAGCATGCCAAAGCGTCTGCTGTTGCTGAATGAACAGATGGCCCAGTGGGATGAGCTCCACAAAATATCCGGATCTACCATGAAGGACGTCGTGGTCCGGCTATGGCCGACTGAGCCAATTCCGAATAGTTATTTCGGTTTGGTACAACGGCTTGTTGATGCGGTGTCGCGCATCGATGTTGTTAAGCGGTCAACATGAATTGAAGGTGCACGGATGGCCCTTCCCGCATCAAGACGTACTGGGCGAAGATGAAGGCCACCGATATTGCAGCAAAGAGTCCACCCGGTGGCAAGGACCATCACACGTCGGAGCATTATTTTGAGGATGTCCTTGAGGGCGCCCGCTTGATAGAGGGTCAGTGTTCGAAGGATATAATATTCGAGTGATTGTACCGAAATTGTAAAAACAATATTATGATATTTCATAGGCTATGCTTTTTGCCTATAAGTTTTGGTTCCTCCTGTGTGGCCGTTTTTTGTATAATCTGAAAGTTTACTAGTCGTCGGCTTCATCCCCCTCGCCTATAATACGGGGGTGTTCGTAAAAGCACTTAATCACTCTTGACCCAACATCTTGGTCCATGAAGGAGGTGTCGATGCGGCGAACTAGGCAATCGGACTATAGGGCTTTAACACTTTCACTTAGCCATAGGAGTTTGACGGTGGTTCTACGATATAGCCCCTAATATGTACACGGTTATCCCAATACGGTGCGTTACATAGGTGACCAGAAAATGGTCCTTCGTATAATACGGAAGGAATCGCGAAAGATTTTGATAAGTCATCGAGTGGTTGACTAGCTCTCGCCGCATCATGACAGTCAGTTTTCGGCTTTCTCTACTGAGGTGCTTGACCAGATGAACCGGAAACACAATCGCAGTAGTTCTCCCTTTACTACCTTAGCCGATAGGGCGGAACGTAAGGTAGTAAGCACAGGAGCCGGGCAACCCAACTATCGACCAAATACATGATTCTGAGCTGATGCATATAAGGCCAAACTCGTGCCGCCGAAGTATGCTATAGAGCTGTTCGGACTTGTCGGCGACTCATATGTTGCCATATCGAGCCCCTGGCAATTTGTGCCGAGGTGCGTGCGTGAAACAACCCAAGAAGCACAATTCAGTTCTTAGAAAAAGCAAATACTGAATACAGACTATGTTCACTAGAATCTGATTGACACGTCAAACACAACCTTTCATATTATAACGCCACTACCCGGACTATTTAACATGCCAGGGGTCTAAGGCTGAGGAAAAATGCACTTTACAGGTGAGGGAGTCCTGGATTAGGGGGTCTCCGGACAGCCGGACTATATCCTTTGGCCGGACTATTGGACTATGAAGATACAAGATTGAAGACTTCGTCCCGTGTCCGGATGGGACTCTCCTTGGCGTGGAAGGAAAGCTAGGCAATACGGATATGAAGATCTCCTCCCTTGTAACCGACTCTATGTAACCCTAGCCCCCTCCGGTGTCTATATAAACCGGAGGGTTTAGTCCATAGGACAACATACAATCATACCATAGGCTAGCTTCTAGGGTTTAGCCTCTACGATCTCGTGGTAGATCAACTCTTGTAATACTCATATCATCAAGAAAAATCAAGCAGGATGTAAGGTATTACCTCCTTCAAGAGGGCCCGAACCTGGGTAAACATCGTGTCCCCTGCCTCCTGTTACCATCCGCCTTAGACGCACAGTTCGGGACCCCCTACCCGAGATCCGCCGGTTTTGACACCGACATTGGTGCTTTCATTGAGAGTTCCACTATTCTGTCATCATAAGGAGGGATGGCTCGTCTCGTTGTCAAGGACAACATCACTTCTGGGGGAGCCTTGGTTGTAGGCCAAACTCTCCGACTAGGCGGCTTCGTCATGACCGCCCGCTCGGCCGTTGCGCCGACGATGACTCTCGGGTCATCGAAAATAGCCTCCACATCGGCTCAAAATTCGCCGAGCAGATGGATCCAATGGAGCTCTCCTCTTTGAATGAGCTCTTGGATCGCATCGCCGCTCTGGGAGTCACTACGGACTACGATCAGGTCGGGCTTAAACCCGACCAAAGGGAGATTAACTCTCCACCGGTCACCCATCAAATAGCGGTGGTGGAGGAGAAACGTGGCGGTTCTCCCTCTATCCTGAGGACGAACTATGTCCGGATTCCCGAGCTCTCCGAGCCGGATACCCGCTCATGAGAGGACATCGCCCTAACCCTGAACCTAGAATCAGGTCGCATACCGAACCCGCGGAGCAACATCCCGGAGCCCAAACTTCCAAGATCGGGAACTCCCCTGCCCCGGGACCTCAGATTGGGTCAAGGTCTGGACTTAAATCCACCCACCCACCCAGATACAAACGATCTTTCCCACATTAGGCAAGCGCCCCAAGAGACAGTACATCACTATTGGGCCAGATTCCTCCTTGTAATGAACAAGGTCAAGGACTGTCGCGAGGAAGACGCAATTCCATTCTTTTGCAACAATTGCACGGACAAGGGAATCCTCAACGCCATAAGTCTCCATGACATAGCACACTTCGCTGACTTGGCGGCCATGGTACGAAAATACTGTGCGATGGAAAGCGCCTGGAAAACCCAAACACAATTTTGGGACAATCCAGCTCTGACAAAATCCCCAGTCCGAACTAAAAGGGTGCACTCTCATAAGTCACCCAACTCAATTACAAAGAAGCAAAAGCCCACTACAGGGCGTGGAACCGTATTGGAGGGATGGCTTAACGGGCCCTGCAAAATTCATAGTACAGCGGATACCATACCAACACATAGCCTTAGAGCATGCATGTTGGGTACTCCGGCAGGTGGCCAAGAGCGGTGAGGATCTCCTCATCCAAAACATCCTAGACACCCTCCCCTTGGATAACAATACAGTATTAACAGTCTTCGAGACCTTCGCCTCAAATAATAGGCGTAAGCGAGCACTCCGCAGCCTTGCCGAAGTCTGCCACGTAGCAGCAATAAATCCATGGAGCGACACGGCCATTACTTTCAATGCCAGTGACGAACCTAAATTCCAAACAGCCCGAGCACCAGCCGCTTTGGTCCTCGGTCCAATTGTGGACGGCTTTTGGCTCACTAAAGTGCTCGTGGACGGCGGCAGCGGATTAAACCTCATTTATGAGGAGACTCTTTAAAAAAATGGAAATAGACAGCAACCATATTGAGCAAAGCACCACGAACTTCCGAGGAATCATCCCTAGTCGGGAGGCACGTTGCGCTGGGAAAATCACACTAGATGTGGTATTCGGCACTACAGAGAATTACAGGTCCGAAGAAATCACATTCCAAGTGGCCCCGTTCAGTAGCGGATACCACACCCTTCTAGGGCGGGAGGCATTCACAATTTTTCAAGCCATACCCCATTACGGGTACATGAAGCTCAAAATGCCCATGGAATCATCACTCTAGCTAGTGATCTGGACATAGCACTCCGCGCCGAGAACAAAACAGCCGCACTGGCCCTCGAGGCATTATCGGAAGCCCTTGTGGCGGAGGAGTTAACCGCGCTGCGCTCCACAGTGGACAGGGATGACGTGATACTAGACAAAAGATCCAAGTCCACCTCCTTTAAACCAGCGGATGAAATAGTCAAATTCCAAGTCCATCCAATGGACCCCACAAAAACAGCGTCCATTGGGGGCACAGTTAAACCCCGCCATAGACGCCGCACTACGGGAGTTCCTGCGCGAGAATTGAGACATATTCGCCTGACATCCTTCAGACATGCCAGGAATCCCATGGAGGCTGACCGAGCATAGCCTTAACATTCTAAAAGGATTCAGGCCGGTCAAGCAGACTCTTCAGTGTTTCTCAGAACCTAAGCGACAAGCCATGGGAGAGGAGCTAGCCAAATTACTGGAGGCCGGATTCATTAGAGAAATAAAGCACCCGGACTGGCTAGGAAACCTGGTGATGGTGCCAAGGACAAATCCTGGCGCCTATGCGTCGACTTCAAGGACCTTAATAAGGCTTTCCCAAAGGATCCCTTCCCCCTACCTCGCATCGATCAAATTATCAACGCTACCGTAGGACACGACTCATTGTGCTTCCTTGACGCATACTCCGGTTACCACCAAATTAAGATGGCGGAGTCCGACCAAGCCGCAACGGCATTTATCACTCCATACGGCCCCTTTTGTTTCAACACAATGCTTTTCGGGATAAAAAAACACCGGCGCAACGTATCAGCGCATGATTCAGACATGTCTGGAAAAGCAGATCGGCAAAACAGTGGAGGCATACATCGACGATGTGGTCGTTAAAACCAGACACGTCAGCTCCTTGATAGACGACTTGAGGCTCACGTTCGACAATCTCCGAACATACGACATTAAGCTCAATCCGGAAAAATGCGTTTTCGGCATACCCGCCGAAAAGCTCCTGGGCTTTATCGTCTCCAGCAGAGGAATTGAAGCAAATCCGGCCATAATCCGGGCTCTGTCGCAGTTGGCCACCCCAACTGACCTCAAGCAAATCCAGAAGTTAACTGGATGTGTGGTGGCTTTTAGCCGCTTTATCTCCCGACTAGGAGAAAAGGCACTCCCCCTTTATCGCCTTCTTCGGTGCACCGAACACTTCGAGTGGACGGACGCAGCCACGGCCGGACTGGAAGAAATAAAATCCATCCTGGCCACCAACCCAATCTTGGCCGTGCCAGCTGTTGGCGAACCAATGCTATTGTATATAGCGGCAACTCACCAAGTTGTAAGCGTAGTGCTCATCGTCAAACAAGAGATGGACGGACACAAATTCCCACTTCAAAAGCCGGTATATTATGTGTCCACCGTCCTCACTCCATGCAAATCACGGTACCCACATTATCAAAAGATAACGCGTATTCATGGCATCCTGGAAATTATGACACTACTTTCAAGAGTATTCAATTATGGTGGCCTCCGAAGTACCACTCAATGACATAATAAACAATCGCGACACCACGAGCCGGATTGCCAAATGGGCTATCGAGCTCCTCCCATTCGACATAACATATAAACCACGGCGAGCCATTAAGTCTCAAGTACTGGCCGATTTCGTAGCCGATTGGACAGAAGCCGAACTCCCTAAAGAGTACGGCGCATACTCCAATTGGATCATGCACTTCGACGGCTCTAAAATGATGGCCGGTCTAGGGGCTGGCGTCGTACTAACGTCCCCACCGGAGATACAATGCAATACGTACTCCAAATACTGTATACAGACTCCAATAACGCAGCCGAATACGAGGCCCTATTACACAGTCTCTGGATGGCAGTTTCCATGGGCATTCAACGCCTGGAGGTGCGTGGGGACTCGAACCTCGCAATATCCCAAATAAATGGAGACTTCGATGCCAAGGATCCGAAAATGGCGGCATATCGCAACGCCGTCCTCAAAATGTCAGCTCGGTTCGAGGGGCTTGAATTCCACCATGTGGCTCGGGAAAACAACCAGGCGGCGGACATCCTCGCCTGTATCGGCGCTAAACGCGACCCTGTCCCACCTAACATCTTCCTGGAAAAACTGTTTAAACCATCCATGGTATGGGAAGGGGACACCAGCAACAATAGTCCGAACCCGGCCACAACCCCAGATACCGAACACTCTGACACAATCAGAGGCTCTACCATCGAAATAACACCTTCAGCCCACGTAATAATGGCCGTCATCGCCCCGTGGACAGAACCATTCCTGGCCTACCTAACTAGGCAGGAACTACCCAAGGACCAAAATGAGGCACGCTGCATAGTGCAGCGATCTAAAGCCTACAAGGTCCACGAGGGAGAGCTTTATAAGAAAAGCACTACCGAAGTCCTTCAAAGGTGCATCTCCGAATAGGAAGGGCGGAAGATTTTGGCAGAAATCCATGCCGGACTCAGCGGCCATCACGCCGCAGCCCGGGCCCTTGTAAGCAATGCCTTCCGTACATGTTTCTATCGGCCAACTGCCCGGGCAGATGTGCAGCATCTGGTCCAGCATTGCGTCGGTTGCCAGCTCTTTGCAAACCAAAGCCATATGTCGCCTACTGCTCTCCAAACAATCCCTATTACTTGGCCCTTTGCGGTCTGGGGGCTTGATATGGTCGGACCCCTTAAAGGGGGAACCCATAAGAAAAAATACTTACTGGTCATGGTGGATAAATTCACCAAATGGATAGAAGCCAAACCTGTCAAAACGGCTGAATCCGAACCGGTGATAGACTTCATATCTGGGGTCGTACACCGTTATGGCGTCCCCCACAGCATCATCATTGATAACGGCACGAACTTTACAGCCGACGAGGTGAAACTTTGGTGCAGCAACATGGGCATCAAGCTCGATTATGCTTCTGTCTATCACCCGTAAACTAACGGTCAAGTCGAGCAAGCGAATGGTCTTATCATGACCGGCATTAAACCTAGATTAGTGCGGTCCTTAAAGGAGTCAAACACGCACTGGGTAGAGGAGCTCAACTCCATACTATGGGGGCTGCGGACCACGCCAAATCGCACTACCGGATACACACTGTTCTTTATGGTGTACGGCGCAGAGGCGGTCCTGCCTTGCGACATAATTCATGACTCACCTCGAGTGCGCATGTATGAAGAAAAAGAGGCCTAGCTCGATCGGCGGGATAGTTTGGATGCCCTAGAGGAGGAGCGCGACGTGGCAAAGGCCCGTTCCGCATTCTATCAGCAACAGGCTCGAAGGTATCAAAGCAGAGAAGTACGGGCCAAAACATATAACGTTGGCGAACTAGTTCTACGCCTGCCGGAGAAGAAAAAGAACAAGCTCAAGCCCAAATGGGAGGGTCCCTTCATTATTGACCAAGTTCTAACCGGTGGAGCGTACCGTCTGCGGGACGCATCGGATAATCGACTCGAGCCAAACCCATGGAATGCAGCCAGACTCCGAAGATTCTACGCCTAGCGCTGGACTCTATGTTCGTCTCCTTACCTTCGTCAATTTTTTGCATATCTGTCTTTTCTCTCTTTCTCCCTCTTTACTATCTTCAAGGCCCTTAAAGGCTATACTTGTGTCTTGATTACACAATCTTGACGCGCTAGCCGCGCTCATTATACCTGGGGGCTTCTTATACAGAAGCTTGATCTAATTATTTTTTCAGGCTTTATGCCCCACACATGTGTTATTCTTCCGCATGTACCTTTTTTCGCCAGTATATGCATCAATATGACTTAAGTTTTGGCCAAGCTGGGTTGCCTGGCTCTTGTATTTATGCCCTACGTTCCCGTTAGTTCGGCGAGGGCATAAGGTGAGCACCTCTGCGATTGTTACTGCCGGGTCAGCCGGATATGTACCTCAGACTGGGTGAAGCCGAAAGCTAGCATTCTTAAGGGAATATTCGATCGGTGAATAAAAGATGACTTTTATCTAATTTGAAACATGCCCCTAGATGTTTATATCCTGCGCCTCTTTTCGCAGTTCTGACATGCACATTAGGGCATCCGTACCCAGGGAAAGGAACCCTTAACGGAACTATTCTCCCTGGAAGATGTGTCTTACTACCCATGTAATATAACATAACTAGTTGGGTACTTGTCTGTTCAAGCAATTATGACCCCTACGCCTGGTCTCCATGCATACCCCGATTTTTACATAACCAAGAGGGTATTCAGATGCACTCCGGACTGTCGGGTCCAGAGATCGAAGCGAAAAGGTCCGCCATGACAAATGATTTACAATCCGGCTAGGGACATTACATATGCCACTTGAATTACACAATCGCTAAGACTGATTCAACTCTTCTTCTATACCATCCAACAGGCTGTCTAGCCTACAATCCTGTTGGGAATACTTTGCGGCTAATTCTACTTGACCATACACTAAACTGACGGGGATCTCTTTCCCATCAGGCCCCAAAGGTCCGACCTCGGCCATGTGGTTTGGGTCCGCTTTGGTATAGCGCGTCTTCACCATAGCCCAGGCCTCCCTTGCACCTTGTCGGCAGGCGGATATCTTCCATAATCGGAAGCGCCGCTATGCTCCCTTGAGCTTCTCTATAAGCTCCCCTATGCCTCCGGGCAGGGATGCGGATGGCCACAAGGCTTGGGCAATACCCTGCATCACCCGCCGAACTTGTTCGTGCAGTTGTGAGAGCTCTGGTAGAAGATCACCCGAAGACTCGGGCATCTCCTCCGCGGGACGACCCGTCAGCATACCTATAGACATAACCCTATTAGCCGGCTTCTTCGCCGAACTCCTTTAAAAGTTCATTCAAGCACTTACTAAAAATGTCGCGCCGAAGTCGTTTATTCTCCTTCACGGAGTCCGCAAGCTGGGCTCGGATATCTTTCAGTTCCACGCCTAGCCGGATATTGGCATCTTGGAGATCATTTTTCTCCTACCTGACTCGCGTCAGCACGCGCTCGCCAGCATTTCACTGTCGATCATCACGTGCCGCATTCACCGCCACGGCCTCTGGATTCACTCTGGGGCCACCTGCAACATCTATTGTTAGATTTGCATATATGTCGCATACTACCTGGTACCCGTATTCTTTGCAATGGAAACAAGCGTTACCAGAGGGACCCTTCTCGGACTCCTTCAACGCGGCAACAGTGGCCCCTAGCTGGGCCTTGCACTCTTCCAGCTCTTGAGACAATTGGGAATTCTTCTCTGTAAGAACCTGCACAAATAATGATCCTTAAATCAGTTGCGTCAACTGTTTCAAGTCTCAGGGGCTACTGATACATATAATCGTCAGATTTGCTTACCCGTATATCCCTTACATATTGTTCCGTGGCTCTGGCTAGACCATTTTGAGCAGCACGGATGTACACATCTCCGGAATTGAAGGCATCAAATGCCTCTGGTGAGAAACAAGCGTACGGAGTACGGCCCAGCGACGCCTGTGATTCATGGCGCTCTCCACTTAGGAATTTGTAGCGGATAGTATATCCGCATCCTCTGTAGGAGGAACATCCGGCGTCTGCCCCGCGTTAGCTTCCGCCTCTATGTCCAACCGTGGAGCCCGACTAGTCGAGGCGTGGTCGGCAGCCTCTCCGGATATAGTCCAGTGAGCGTTTTTTCTGCTAAGAAACACGGATGTCATTATATAATAAGAAAGACGACAACCACAGAGTGAGGTTTTGCGTCATACCTCTGTGTCAGCGTCTTTGTCCTGACCGCCTTCCTTTTTGGCCTACCCAGCTTCGGTGCCTCTTGTTGGCGAGTTGTTGCGGGTTCGGCACGGCGTCCCAAATGCCTTCCCTGTAAAACACCATATGTGTACGGTACGTGAAGTGCATAAAAGGGGATCCTTTTTGGGAGTTGGGACTTTGGTTTTTCTTACCGGCGACGCAGGGAGTAGTCCAGGATAGTCGGCCGTTATGGCCACCATGGCGTCATCACAGCTCAATTGATAGAACTGCATGTCTATCAGCTCCATGAATATGTCCGGATCCTCCTCGAGTCCGGGATCGGGGGACCGGTCAGGGTCCTCCGGTTGTGGAGGTGGGCTGTTGACCTCCCTTGCAGCTTTTCGCGGTTCTTGCCGTGAAATGGAAAGGTGAGTACCTACGACGAAGAATGTGGGAAGGTTGGGAGTAAAGAGGTACAACTCACCCAGCTTGGAGGGTTGTACATGGAGAATCCATCCCGTGGCTTAATACGGATGAACTCCTCCCCCCCCCCCCCTTGAACAACTCGGACAGAATTTTTGCTAAAGCAGCAGCGGAGTTCGGTCCCTTGCGCCCGCAACGGGTGGCATCATCTTCCCCATTAAAACACCACGGGGGGTGCCCTCGATATTGGAGTGGCTGCACCCCCCGCATTATGCATATTGACATAACCTCGATTATTGTCAATACTGATTGAGCCAGCGCTTTTATCCGGTTCATTAGGTAAAGGACTTCTCCGTTGTCTTCCTCCTGGGGGCTCCGTGGGCGCCAGCTTCGGGGTTTCTTTAGAGGAGCATTGTTGAACTCAGGAAGACCCCGCCGAATAGGGTCTGGAAGGGGGACGTCCTCCATGTAAAACCACTCTGAAGGCCAGTCTTCGGACATCTTCGGAGTACCGGACAGGTATTCGGTCTCGGCGATGCGCCATATTTTGGCCCCGCCCACCTGATAAAGTGACCCCTTCTGTGTGCGGGGCACAAGGCAAAATAGCCTTTTTCCACAGCTCGAAATGAGCCTCGTAGCCCAGAAACATCTCACAAAGGGCAACATAACCGGCAATGTGTAATATGGAAGCAGGGGTGAAATTATGCAGCTGGAGGCCATAAAACTCCAGGAGCCCGTGGAGGAACGGATGAATTGGAAATCCGAGTCCCCTTAGTAAGTAAGGGACAAGGCATACCCGCTCCCCCTTAGAGGGACTGGGGAAGCTCTCCTCTTGCTCCCCGCCATTATAGGTCGCGAGCCCGGCTCGGGCGGGGATCATATACGCTGGAGGGACAAATCCCTGGGTCTTCAACTCTACTAATCAGCTGTGCGGGACGGAACACTTCACACAATCACCGGGCTTAGGGCTACGGGAGCGGGAGGAGGAGCTGCGGTGGCTGGCCATGATGGAATGGATTTTTCCGAGCGCGCTCCGATGGATTGTCGCCGTGGGAGGATGGTGTGCATTGGATCTAAGAATCCCCATCCCTTTAATAGACGATTTATTTACCTGGCTAGGGGGGCGAATGTAAAAACACCCTAGCTCCTCGCATTCGCTCGACGCGTGGAAGATAGCCCTTATTGGGCGCAGAAGCCAAGAAGTCTAACATTTATGGGAGCCGAACACTACTTAGCAGATATTCAGGATTTGGAGAAGAACCCGCCTTGCAATGCCGAAGACAATACTGCGCGTCGGACTCATCGTCATTGAAGCCTGGTTCAGGGGCTAATGAGGGAGTCCTGGATTAGGGGGTCTCCGGACAGCCAGACTATATCCTTTGGTCGGACTATTGGACTATGAAGATACAAGATTTAAGACTTCGTCCCGTGTCCATATGGGACTCTCCTTGGCGTGGAAGGCAAGCTAGGCAATACGTATATGAAGATCTCCTCCCTTGTAACCGACTCTATGTAACCCTAGCCCCCTCCGATGTCTATATAAACCGGAGGGTTTAGTCCGTAGGACAACATACAATCATACCATAGGCTAGCTTCTAGGGTTTAGCCTCTACGATCTCGTGGTAGATCAACTCTTGTAATACTCATATCATCAAGAACAATCAAGCAGGACGTAGGGTATTACCTCCTTCAAGAGGGCCCGAACCTAGGTAAACATCGTGTCCCCTGCCTCCTGTTACCATCCGCCTTAGACGCACAGTTCGGGACCCCCTACCCGAGATCCGCCGGTTTTGACACCGACAACAGGTTTGAAATAAAGAGTGCGGTCTACAAAAAATTATTTGGACCTCCTGTCGCACGTCTGCGTTGCCTTGCCTTGGCGAAAGAACTCCTTGGCAGGAATAGCCTTTGGTTATCTGTACGAAGCTGAACTCAGAAAGAGTCTGCAAGATGACCAGGCTTTGAGTCACCTATGGTAAAAGATAGAAAATAATTAGAAAAAGGGGGAAAGGATATGGGAGTGCGGACCGCATTGTAGGCCTGTCCGTATTGTGCCTCCGCCGATGACCAAGGTGTTTTAAGTGCATAATTATGTATGCGCGGTACAAACTTCGCCTCTATATGAGGCGAACGATGGAGGTCAAACTGCTAATCTGTTCTGAGATTGATGGTCCTATTTAATAGAAACCGGCGGCTTGATGACCGATGAGGTACGCGGCTTGATGAGGCCGCTTTGTACGTCAGCTGCAGTAGCCGTAGTATGCTCCTCTGTACGGAGGGAGTGTTCCGTGTTTCCGTTTATCATGATGATGCCGCGTGGACCGGGCATCTTAAGCTTTAGATAAGCATAGTGTGCGATCGCATTAAAACGAGCAAAAGTGATACGCCCGAGTAGTGCATGGTAGCTACTGTGGAATGGGACAATATTGAAGGTCAAGCCTTCGCTTCGGAAGTTGTTCGGCGAGCCAAAAACGACTTCCAATGTAATTGAACCCGCGCAGTGAGCTTCTATGCCGGGTACTGCTCCCTTGAAGGTAGTTGTGGTGGGCTTGATTCTTGAAGGATCAATGCCCATTTTGCGGACAGTGTCTTGGTAGAGTAGATTAAGGCTACTGCCGCCGTCCATAAGGACTTTCGTGAGATGGAACCCATCAATAATTGGGTCGAGGACTAGATCTATCGAACCTTCATGACGGATACTGGCTGGGTGGTCTTTGTGATCAAAAGTGATCAGGCAGGCCATCCATTGGCTAATTTTGGGGCGACCGGCTCTATGGCATAGGCGTCCCGCACTACGCGTTTGCGCTTCCCTGTAGGGACGTGTGTCACGTATACCATGTTTACTACTTTTACTTCGGGGGGAAATTGCTTCTGACCCCCGGTGTTCGGTTGGCGAGTCTCTTCGTAGTCGTTGTCACTGGGTGGCCCTTCCCCTTGTGTTCGGCATTAAGCTTG